>NC_072737.1:110868333-110981290 GCF_026930045.1 Uloborus diversus | reverse complement strand
CACTGGAAAATGCAGCGATGGTCGTCATTAGAGAACTTGGTTTGAGTTGGATTACGAAGATAAATTCGAAAAATTAGACTGGAAACTGAAAATTTACAATTTCAGATTTCAATTTCGAAACTGAGAGACTACCATGAGCTCATCGATAAGCGGAAGTGAGGAAAACTTTGCTCCACCTTTCGAAAATGGGAATTTCGGATAAAACTTTAAAAGAAATGGTGCTTGATGGCGTACCTACTGAATTTTATGGTTTTCAAAACCTCACATGTAATACTAAAGCAGTGAACGGATAGGTAAAATTAGATAAAGAAGCGCTAGCTATAGTTCGTTTTATAACCAAGAGAGATGGCTTTATTCGAGACAAATAAGAATCTAGAAATAGGCCACAATATAATACTAAGATCGAAAATTAACAGGAGTCAAATAGTTCAACTCAAACGCCAAAATATATTTTATAGTAATCAATGTGATTACAATTTGAAGGCTCAAAAATATTAAAATTTATTTAGCAACTTTTTTTGTTTCGAGGTGTGGATTATGTCGACTGTTGCAAACTACATTTACAACTTACAAACATTTACAAACTACATTTATTTTTAAATCTTTACACTCAACCATTGTTCCCTATTTTAGGCAAATTTTACTTTTTGAGCTTAAGTTATTGACTAAGTGGAAAATTATCTCTTTCTTTTATTTGATAAGAAATGCTTGTATTATATGTATGTATATATTTTTTTCATATCTATGAAAGAATTAATTCATATGGAAGCAAATGTTTACAAATAATAACTTCTAATACTTTTTCCTCAATGTACGCAGCATCACAATGTTATTCAATTTTGACGCTACATTCGTCAAATTCAAAGCATGTGTAGAACTTTAAAGTATATTTTATTATTAAAATGATATTATGCAGTGTGTAATCTACACTAAATGCCTTCTCTTAAGTAATATTACATCAAATTTATCAAATTTTTATTTTTGATGAAATTATTGTAACTTTTTCCAGTTTTTAAGCAAAAATGGGCGAACCCTCAAGATATTTTTTTTCTGTTGAAATCCTTTTGCATCACTAAATATCTCTACAAAAGACAACTTTTCCGCACTATTAACGTTTATCAGATTTTGATTTTTTTTTCGGATTAAACGAAAAAAAAAAAAGTAGGTAGGAGGGAAGTAAAAAAAAACATAACAATAAGGAGTTGTTTTAAAAATCTTTCCAAAGTTCATTTCATTTAAATATATTAACATATTTTTTTTCTTTTCAACTCATAAAAAAATAAAATTCATGTAAAACTGCCGTTCATAATACAAAACGCTTGACTACCTCATTTTTGATTTAAATTACCTTCATACTTTTAATTTTATTAAGCCAAATAATACCTAGTTGAAACTTCAGAAAATATACATAATTCAACAAAAGTCAAACAGATATAAAGCTACAAAATGTACATAAGACATTAAATTTAAATAATTTGTACATGATTTATTGCATCATTTCCGATTAGAACATTATGTTATTTCCGGTGAACAGGGTATTGCGTATACTACTAATGAAGCTCAGTTACTGACTGAAAGCTTCACATTTGTAGCGTGATCAATCACATCAAACCTTATCCACATATTTGCCGAGCGTGCATTAGATGTTTAATAACTAGAATGGGTTTACATAAGCGCACTGATATACATCGAATAAATTATTCTGAAGACTGAAAATAATTATTCCGAAATGAACAGAGCGATTAAATTTAGTTATCTATTTAAATTAAATTTTTGATTTCGATGATGTTAATTACGAAATTAATTTATCTTAAGGACAAAATGAGCCACCTCTACCGGCCGCTGGATTACTTAAAACTTTTGGCGATCAAAAGATCCTCTGTCACTCGCCGGTTTGATTGAAAAATTAGCTTTTTAGCTTAAGGTGTTCAAAAGATGGCATCAAAGTATTGTTAACTTCTTTTACAATAAAATTAAGAGGCAGCTTTTGTCAAATAGTTTGTTAAAAATACATTACTTACATTCGATGAGGTATTATTCTGAAGACCGGAAGTAAGTATTCCAAAATGAACAGCACAATTAAATATAGTTAATTATTTTCATTAAATTTTTGTTTTCGATGATGTTAATTACGAAAGTAATTTATCTAAAGGACAAACTTAGCCGTCGTCACCGGCTACAGGATATCTAAGATTTGGCGATCAAAAAATCCTCTGTCACTCGCACTTTAAAAAACGATTTGATTAACTTAAGGTACCAAAAGCGGCATTACGTAATTGTTAACATATTTTCCACAAAAAGAAAGAGGCTGCTTTTATCAACTAATTTATCAGAAAATAATTATTCCAAAATGAACAGAACGATTAGTTTTCTACTTTCATTAAATTTTTCAACTCGATGATGTTAATTACGAAAGTAGTTTAGCAAAAGAACAAAACCGGCAATAGCCATCAATTGCAGGGTGGCTAAAATGGCGATAAAAAAAATCTTCTGCCACTTGCTACTTTGAAAAATAAGTTGCTTAGCTTGAGGCGTTTAAAGTTCGGCATTAAGAAATAGTTAACATCTTTTACACCAAAATTACGATGCAGTGTTTATGAAATTTTTTATCAAAACACTATTACTTAAATTATTACTTCATGTATTACTCTGTAGACAGAAAATAATTAATCTAAAATGAACAGCACGATCAAATAGTAATCTAAAATCAAAATTATCTAAAGAACAAAATAAGTTAGAGCCACCGACTACAGGGTGACTGAAATCGCGATTAAAAAATCAAAGTCACTCTCTACCTTGAAAAATAAATTTACTTAAAGTGTTCAAAAAACCGAATCAAGTACAGTCGAGTCTCTAATACTCGAAGCCTCATAACTCGAAAAGTCCTTTAGCGCGAAATTTCTATTGGGTCCTAAACTTTTGCGAAGGCTGTGGAAACTTCCCATAGCTCAAATAACCAATATGGTCAAGTCTCGACTTACGCGAGGGATGTGTTCCAAGATCGCTCGCGTAAGTCGAAATTTCGCGTTGTGGAAATGGGTATGTATACGAACTTCTTGTAAACATACCTAGTTATTTTTGGCATTTGTAAACACCTCTCAAACTGTTATATACCATTTCTTACATAAAAAGACGTGAAGTTTTACTATACTTTTTTAAAAAAATGTATCATTCAACATAAAATAGTTACGATGCACAAAATCAATGATCAATGGGAGAAAGAGACAAAAAATAAAACAGTACGGTATGTAAAGTACGTAGTAATAATAAATACAGTGCTATAATAGTACGGTACAGTAGATACGGTTTATATTTATAACTTAAAATATGAAGACAATGAGGATTTATGCTGCGCAATCAGATTGTTATCAGTTCCCCTTGATGCCGCATGGACTTTAGGAAACTCGTTAGGAGAAGAGGAAGAACAAGAAAGAGTGACGAATTAATCTTCTGGTTTCTGCCGAAATTATTCTGCCAAACATTTCGTGTTGTGTGCGAGGAATTCGCGTTAGCTCTAAAATTAGTTACCCCTGAAAATCTTGCGTCATAGCGATTTCGCGTAGGTCGAATCGCGTTGTAGCGGGAGTCGACTGTAATTTGAAAGTTTCAGCCGGTCCCTTGGGGCTTTGAGTTATAATAAGTTGACTGTAATTGGTAACAACTTGTCCAATAAAATCCAGAGGCAAGCTTTATAAACTAATTTATCAAAAATATATTACTTACATTAATTGATGTATTTAAATTAAAAAAATATGTACTGTTTATCATTTTTAAGTGCGGAATAGTGACCACTATTTCAAAAAAGTATTCACTGATGAAATTGTTATAACCTGCCTCTTGTAACTTCAGAATTCCTCCATTTCTATCCTTTACACACTGACAACTCATATTGTCTTTTTAGGAAACATTGACTCAAATGAGTTAACTTTGCACTACTTTATATTTTCTAGTACATTTGACTTTAAGTGTATTTGACACCTAATAATGTTGAAGCTACTCTTGAATGCTGATGTGAAATTGTTGAAAAATCTTTTCGATGCAATATATGTACCGTATTACCCCGCATTTTTGCCGGATTTTTTGCCCCGAATTTTCAATAACACTTGCCTGGTCCTTTCCAGCATGCCGAAAAAATCGAAGTTAGGAAAAAATATTAATACTATAAAATATACATCTATATATTTATATATATATGTATATATATGTTCAGCTTAAAAATAAATATAAGTTCTATACTAATCCTATTCGACAGTTTAGTTTAACATTTTACAAAAATAAATTAAACTGTTATTTTTACAAAATTAACAGTTTAATTTTGTAAAAATATTTACTAACAATGTCATTTGTTATTTTAACAAGAAAAATATTGTTTAATGACGAATAATTTCATAAAAGTTTAATTGAAACAAAGTAAGCAAACATTTAAGCAATAAGTTACCGCCGCTAAACCAGTGCTAAACAATTGTCATAGCTATTCAATAAATAAAAACTAAACTTACCTCTCTAAAAGGAACCTAAAATAATTTATTAAAAAAAAATATGAACAAATCTCAGTAACGATGATTGCTTCTGAATTGATTATTTTATTGGCATATAATTAAATCCATTAATAATGATCTACCATAAAAAACTAGTACATATTATATGCAATACACGCTTTTTTTTTTTTTGAAATTTCGGGATTTATTTATGTTTTTCCTTACAGTTGTTTGCTTTCTGTTTGGAATTGAATGGGGAATTTACTTTTGGGTCATTCCATACAGATCCAACGGATGAGTTCGCTCGATCATTTTTAATTTTTTTGAAACTCATATCCCAAAAAGATGCATATGAATGATGTTTAAAACCAGCTTTTATTTTTTCTCTAACCTTAACCCTTGATTTTTTAGAGGTCGTCGAAAGTGATTTTCGCAGTCAAAAATGGGACTTTTAGACCTTTGCATTTTGGCCAAAATCTATTTGAATTACATTTATGGCAGTGAATTTTACGCTTTGATGTTAAAGTGCATAAGATGATAGTCTCACATGCGGAGTTACGTGGCTGTAGCTTAATAATTAAAATAATGGCAGCAGGCCAAAGTTCAAGGTCAAATGTAAAATTTTTACTCATTTCAAAGGGTCATAACTCGCTTAGGGGATAAAAACACAAAGTGAAATATGGCAAAAACTAATCACTGGAGTCACACTAATGAGAAAATATAGCTGTAATTGTGTGTTTGTTTACCCTTTATAAATTACAGCCCCTCAAACATCAGAAAATTGAGAAAAATGACATTTTTAGACCCCTGTAAAACAAAGGAGGATGGAATTAAAAATAAAATTTCTTGGCCAATTGAATATTCATTCAAGTACTATACATGTTATATATATTGTTTTGTGTATTTGGTTTTTAAAAAAGATACAGGTCCTTGAAATTGAGCAATTTTGCTAGTTAATTCACACTCTAAAACAGAAATAAAAAGTGTGAAAACTTCATTGCACTTTCTTAAATTACGTATAGTGTGCTTTATGTAATATATTACACTGAAAAAAGATATTTTAAGTATAAAAATAATTATTTTATTTTGATAACTTAGAAATATTTGGACATAAATGAGTAGTTCATACATGATTTACAGCTTAAGTAGTTAATTTATAGACTATCTACACACACAAATTTTCAATACATACAAACATTTGCTCTGTACATTATGTAACTTGCCTAAACACGTGCAAAAGCATTATCTACATAGTTGAAAGGAAAAAAAGGCGCGTTTTTCATTTCTTGCTTCAGTGTATAGTTTTAAGAAAATGAACTCACACAGTAGTAATATAGTTCTGGTGGTGACACAGCATGTGGCGTATTGAAATACTTTACTCAAATACACAACAAAAATAGAAAGAACTTTCTTAATTTATGTAATCACGAAACGGATGTCAACTTGAGAGCTGAATGGCATTTCTATGCAATATCACACGGTAATGGACATTGTAGCAGAATCAGAAGAACCGTAAAAAGAATTCATACTACTAAGACTATCTTGCAAAGAACTACTAGAAGTCACATTTTAATTCCTACAGAAATGTATACCTTCTGCATTTTTGCTAACATTGCATGTATCCTTGTGAGCATTCAGTATATTAAACTAGCTGAAAAAATGCTGCAAGAAATGTTTAAATCTGCAAATAAAATTCCCAATACAACATTTAATCACTGCTTTATGCCACCGTATTTAAATATTATCACTGTAAAATTATTGTCTCCTAGCAATAGGTATAAAGAATGGTGTGTTACTAAAAAGACTATTAAAAGAAAATGCCCATTATTGTCAGAAAAGTTATTACATAGCTTGTGTTGATCGCTAAATTTAGAACCCCTGTCACTGTCTTGCTCATAGTACATTTTCAAAGTATCAAATTATGAATGTGCCTTGGTAAAGCATTCCAAAACGCCATATACTTGAGTCACCATTACAACTTACTAGGTGACTACTACGTGAGTTCATTTTTTCAATGCTACACTCAAACAAGAAATAAAAAGCCCACTTTTTAAAATTTAAATTTTGTATATATAACGTTTTTGCATATATTTAAGGCAATTTAGATATGTTAATGTACAGAGCATATGTTAGTGTGTATTGAAAATTTGTGCGTGTAGATAGTCTATAAATTAACTACTTAAGCTGTCAATCAAGTATGAACTACTAATTCATACCCAAATATTTTTAAGTTATCAAATTAAATAGTTTTTTTTACACTTGAAATATGTTTTTTCGGTATAATATATTATATAGGCCATTTAAGAAAGTGCAATGAAGTTTTCACACTTTTTATTTCTGTTTTAGAGTGTGAATTAACTAGCAAAATTGCTCAATTTCAAGAACCTGTATCTTTTTTAAAAACCAAATACACAAAACAATATATATACCATGTATAGTACTTGAATGGAATATTCAATTGGCCAAGAAATTTTATTTTTAATTCCATCCCCTTTTGGTTTACAGGGGTCTAAAAATGTCATTTTTCTCAATTTTCTGATATTTGAGGGGCTGTAATTTATAAAGGGTAAACAAACACACAATTACAGCTATATTTTCTCATTAGTGTGACTCCAGTGATTAGTTTTTGCCATATTTCACTTTGTGTTTTTATCCCCTAAGCGAGTTATGACCCTTTGAAATGAGTAAAAATTTTACATTTGACCTTGAACTTTGGCCTGCTGCCATTATTTTAATTATTAAGCTACAGCCACGTAACTCCGCATGTGAGACTATCATCTTATGCACTTTAACATCAAAGCGTAAAATTCACTGCCATAAATGTAATTCAAATAGCTTTTGGCCAAATGCAAAGGTCTAAATGTCCCATTTTTGACTGCGAAAATCACTTTCGACGACCTCTAAAAAATCAAGGCTTAAGGTTAGAGAAAAAATAAAAGTGGTTTTAAACATCATTCATATGCATCTTTTTGGGATATGAGTTTCAAAAAAATTAAAAATGGTCGAGCGAACTCATCCGTTGGATCTGTATGGAATGACCCTTTTGATTTGGTGCAAAATAAACCTCAAATTATCCGGCATGCCAGAAAATTTGAGTTTCCCGGCATGCTGGTCAACCTCGCTTTTTCCCGGCATGCCGCTTAAGGCGGAGTAATACGGTAATTTGCGATGCAATAATGAAAACCTATGAACTTTTATACCTTTAAAATCTCTAGCTCAAAGTTACACTACTTTTACTAAAATAATTTATTTTACGTCACATTTCTCATATGGTTAAGTGACAGGATACTCTTGAAACAAGTTCATAATTAAACTGGTTCCAATTATTATTTCTTAATTTTGGATTAGACTTGAGGTGTAATAGGTGTTTTCTGTGGTTCATGTCAAAAGAAGCAATAAAAATAATAAGTGAGATTCGGGTTCGGCGAACGAAGCGATCAATGGATGGAGCCTCCTAGTATACAATATAAAAGTCCACATACCTCTCTAATGCAATTGAGCCTTTCATTTGTCTGCTGAATATGCCTTTCCATAGATACGCTCATAGCGCTGCTTCAAAAAGTTTCAACCACAAATACATTTTGATACCTGAAAAAGTTTTATAATATAAATACTGATAAACGAGTAGAAACGTGTGTATTAATTACGATATTGTACAAATATATATAACATAAATATTAATATTGTAAAAATCAATAGCTGCTTACTCAGAGATAGTTTTAACACCTTACTGAGATTATATCCGGAATAAAAACTTAAAGTGTACTTTTCCGTTAAAGGTACGTCACTTGCTTTGGCGACTTATTACCTTGGTGACGATAGAAGGACAGCTTAAAGCGATTAGGGATATGTACTAATATATGGCAAACCTAGAATTCAGAAATTGAAGTTGTAGAATGTCGCCAACTACAAACTTTAGTTTTTTTTTTTTTTTTTTTCAAATTTACTTCCTAGGACACCGAAAAGTCGGGCGAAGGATATGATGCAGTGCTGCCATATGCTACACATATGCGCAGGAACTGTGCGTAAGAATGATCACAAACCAGAAAATAATAACTTTTCAGTGCTCCAAATATGACGATTGATTCTTCTCCTTTAGATTGAAGTAAATACGGAATTTTTGATCATGTTTCTGAGTTCACCAAATGTGGTTTAATATATTTTTACATTAACAGTGAAGAATTTTATTTATTTATTTTTTTTTTTTTTTGACAGTCCTTTTACCGTTTTTTTTTTTTTTTTCAAAGTTGGCGTTCTTAGTTATCCCTGTTCCTAACTTACCATTTTTTAATTAACTGCTGCCAAACCTAATTTAAACTTAAATTTTCATATGGGACGGGATTTCTATTTTTTATGAGTCATTTGATGACTTTACAAAAATTGGAACAACCTGAAACATTATTGAGCGAAATATTAGGTCCTGAGCCTTCTGTTGGCCTTATTTGGTTCACTTATTTCACTCGAAAGTAGGACTTTCTAAGGATGAAGTGGATGATGGGTGGGAAAGAAAATATGTATGCGGTTTTAATTTTGAACACTTAGGATGTTTGACAGTTTAAATTAAATATATATACACACACACACACACACACACACACACACACACACACACACACATATATATATATATATATATATATATATATATATATATATATATATATATAGATAGATAGATAGATAGATAGATAGATATATATATATATATTTTTACGCCCCTCCCCCCTTCATTTCCGCGATGCTGAGTTTTTACTTAAAATACCAAGTCTGAAAATATGATTCACTAAGCAATAGATTTCAGTGCAAGAGATACGCTTGTAGGGGTATTAAAAATATTTTTTCTTAAAAGAGAAATGAATGAAACGTTACTCAATATAACTCTTCAAAAATATTTACTTCGTAATAGCAAACAAGTAGTGGGGTTAAAATAATAATCTGTAGTATCAGTAAAAAATGTGCAAAAGATATTACTTTAATTAACAAAGATAAAAAAGTGTTTGTTTGAATTTGATGTAAAATAGATTTGAATCGCAACATTAAGTCAAGTAGCAGAAACAGCGCGAAGCTGCGACGTATGTCACAGGTTGCAAAGAAAGGCGGCTTTAAACTATTTCTTTGTTGGGCCTATATATATATATATATATATATATATATATATATATATATATATATATATATATATATATATATATATATATATATATATATATATATATATAGTTATATATAAAATTTATTTTACAAAACATCTTAAACCTCAGAGAATAAATATTTGTACTGTATTTCCTGGGTTATTGGATATTATCCACACGTAGCGTATACTTATAGTTTTTGAGTATAGTATACCTTTATGCATTTTATGATTGCTCTTATATCAGTTTATCGTGCAGACTAGTTTTGGGGTTTTTAATCTAAGTTGAGACTGCTGAAAAAAAAATCAGCAATAGGGACAAAAGTATTTTAACCAACTTGGATATCCCCTCTCTCTCTTTTTTTTTTTTTTTTTTTGAATTTATCACTTATCCATGCAGAAATCACCGACATTAGAGTTTTGCTGAAGAATTAATTTATGCAAGAGCGAACTTTCCAGAACCAATTACCTCCACATAATCGATTTGCAGATTTCCAAATCAGAACAAATACGAGAGAAATTTCTCCAAAATCTCGATTTCTCCTCACCCGAGAGCGAAATTAATAACGAACAATGCATGATGAATACGCCTACCCTCGCAGAGACAATGACTTCCGACTTTTGAAGTCATTTTCCCAAAGAGGAATATTGACCGCGATGGACTCTCGGCAGGCCAAGCTCCCCCCTTAATTCACTGAATTAACAGGCGACGACATTTCAGAGATCTGCAAACTCGCTGAAAAGTCATCAATGGATTCAGCGTTACCTGATGCATACGTTTAAGCGATTTAGCGTCAAGGCAAGAAAGAAAATGGAATTAGTTGGGTAGATATACCGTTAAACTTTGCTGGAGGGTCGAAAGCAATCTGCTTTGCATTTCATTTATTTTCATTGCAATAATGTTGGCATAATCTGCATACTAATTCATGTTTTATGTTTATACAGAAAACAGTAAAATAAAACTCACTAGTCATTCTGCGCAATAGAGAAAACGCTTTGAAAAAAAATCTGCTCACAAAAAAAATGCTCCACATCCACATGTTGAAACACACATTTTGTTTTAAAACTTTATCTCAGAACAGTAGTTAGACAAAACATCTACTGCAATTTTCACAGCTAATTTGTGACTTACTTATCTGACATTATTCAGTTCGTAACGAATTTAAAATTCTTGTTGCACAGTAGAACTTTCCTATTATAAATGAATAAATAAGTAATTTGTTGAAAATACTGTATAAAAAGATAAATGCTTTTCAAAATTTCTTTGAAACTTTTAAAATCCTATAACAAAACATGTTCATGGTAACTCCATAATATTTATTAATGCAGTTTAATCAGTAGGAGCGAGTTGGGAGAAATGGGACAGCTACATTTATACCAAAATACAGTGTGAAAAAAAATTTCTATCTCGTCCAGCAGATGTAGCGGATTAGAATAAAGAACGAATTTAAAGCTGGCTACATGTTCTGACAAGTTAGAAATATTTTTCCCACTTTTTTTCAGCATGAATACAACTGTCCAATTCCTAGCACCTGATGCTGCACACATATTCAAATGTTTAAAACTCTATTGTTCATGAGTGCAATAAAAAAAACTTAAACACCTCTGTATTTAAAGACTTCCTTAACAAAATGAAAAAAAAAAATGCGTCAGGAGAAGTAACAATGTCTCAAACACATGCTGTCAAAAATTCAACTTATCGAAAACTTTTAAAGTAATGTACAAACAAACTATCACTTTGTTTTCATATCAGTCAGTTTTTCGAAAAACTCCCAACTTAAAAAATGTCATTTGTCTTTCAGCTTATTTTTTGCAGTAAATAAGCCCAAATCAGCATTTATTTTGCAATTTTACATTATAAAACATTTTTAAACCCTTTAAAAAATATTCTTTCCAGAAAGGCGTTTCGCAACGAGTTAAGTTCGATTTGTTTCGTAAGTATTTAACAACATCTTTTAAAAGTTTCAAAATGGATTCTTGGTTGACAAAAAGTACTTTCAAGTTAAGCTATAGATTCTATACATTCTTCGTTGACAAGAAATACTTTCAAGTTAAGCTACAGATTCTATACATTCGAGAAGGTTTAACGTACAATACTTTAAATGTAAAATGTTTACTTGATGCACATATTTTGAATGATAACCGAGAAACTTTTAGACAGATTTTGGTCTGAATGCTCTTTTCCGAAAAAGTTTGTATTTATCTTACATACAATAAAATGAGATGTTTGTGTGCTTGTAGCACGCGTCCCGAGAAAACTTTGAAGGTCTATAAACTAGGACTCGACCGATGCATCGGCGCCAATGGTTCAACAATTTAGCCATCGGCATCGGCATCGGCGGCCGATGCTAAATTGCAGGAAACATCGGCCCATCGGCCTTAAAAACATCGAAAAGCCGATGGAATTGGCCGATGTTTTTGAAAAAAAAAAGGACCTTTGATGATTATTGATTACCTTTTAATACAAAGTAAATGTTGTTTTCATATAAAATTGTTTACTAAATTTCAGTATGAATTTCTATTTTAGTCACCCCTGAAAGAGTTTTTAATACTGCATTCAGGTACCAAACAAGTTAATTATTGCGTTGTTTCTTGCTGTTGGATGTATGTATCTCTCATAAGTCATAACTCCAAAATGGTAAACTGTAGAAGGATAAGTTTTCGCATGTGGGGTGTGCGTACGTTCCAGTTGTGCACTTCCCTTTTTGTTTTCGATCGGGTGTTCTGAAAAGCCTGTTTACTCATGTTTTGTGGCTATTAGTTACTTATTTCAACGCAAAACTAATATAGCGTCTCAGACTGATGATCATTTGGTGATATATTGCCGAATTGGAGACCATGGAAACAAATATGAGATGGCGAAACCGGTTTTTGTGTCATTTTGTTAGATTCCCGCTGAGCCGACGGTAATTTTTAATTTTTCGATATTTGTGATATAAATCACAGTAATGCAGTCTTTTCTGTATTGCTTCGACGGAGTTACAAGCTTGGGGCCCGTCGAAATACATTTTGGGGCCCTATTTCTCTATCACAGAAGTTGTAAAACATTTATCATTTGCATTTTTGTAACTCCTACGGTGCCCCTATGGTTATGGGGCCTCTCGTGCAATTGCAACATTTGCTATATTTTAAATCCGCCACTACACGTCAAAACAAACTTGGGTGCAAGTTTTGAAAGGGTTTATTCTCATTGTTTATGATTATTTTAAATTCTATTTTTTACGACTATTTTTTGAATTTCCGAGAACACTTGTGTGCCCCTCCTCCCACTTCCTCAATTTCTGAAATTCAACTCTAGTTGTACTTTCGAGTTGTTTGAAACTAACACCATTCATAAAATTAGAGATTTTTTTCTTCAAACTTTATCTATTGTTTAGAAAGAATTTAGAGCATTAATGTAAGAAATTGATTAAAGACGTTTTGAATGGTGATATAAGTCGGAAATCGAAGGGACTTTTGAATTTTTTTTTCGGAAGTGCTGAAATAGATTCAAAAACTCTTCCAAAGCGTTGATTTTAGCGGTTCTGTACTAAAAAAATTAGGCCGAGGTTGGGGCCGAAGTGTGAGTCACTGCAAAATCAGAGGGTGACCCCCCCCCCTTCCCATTTTGTAATGCGCCATCTCTTTTGTATCATTAATAGCGATCGATTTTTTTTTCTGTTGTAAGTAACTATTTTTATGTATTTATATAAAATCAATGAATAAGTTATTTTCGTTTTTTATAGAAAAGTTTCAAGGATTTTCTATTATGCAATTTTTTAAATTTCAAAAAAAAAAAATGTTAAATTGAACAATTTATTTTGAACTTGTTTGTAAAGCTTCATAAAAGATTAAATAATCAAATTGTTCAATATTATGTGTGCCAACATCAGATCAAGTAGTAGATGTATTCAGTTATTAACTTGGTGTAAATATTGAGTTTGTTTATTGTAGCTGCATTTTAAGAGCCTCGCTCTTTTCATGGCTATTTTTTTTTTCCAGCAAAATATCTGTCACTGTTTTAGTTTTTTGGAAAATGCAAAATTTTCTATTCATAAATTTTAAATAAGTATAAAAATATTCCTATTATGATTTAGTATTGTAATTTATCTGTTACCTTTTTTGTTTAATTTGATGACTAAAAAATGTCTACGTGCAATCTTTCCAATTTAATTGCGTAATTTGTTGACGGTTTCATAGTTTTATTCTTAAATTTTTTTTGAATGATTTAACAACATAATTTAATGTTTTTTTAACTATGTTTAGTGTACCTAAATCCATACATCATTACAATATTACTGAAATCTTAGTTATATGTTCAATTAAAAAGAAAAATCAATTGGTTATTAAACAGTCTCTTTGTTTTTTTTTTCCTTTTTTCTTTCTTTTTTTTTTCTTTTTCTTTTTTTTTTTTTGATTGTTGTTCTTTTACTTTCATCATACAGCAGTCAAAAAAGGAGAAGCATAACTACACCCTATACAGACTGTACGTAGTAAAATCCAAAAGTTCGGGGACAAGCTGTATAAAACCTTATCTAGAATAGTTCATATTACAGAAGCACATCCACCTTCAAAAGGTTACCTTGAGGGACTATGTACTTCTGCCAGTGTTCATATAACTTTTGGAAACTCTCCTGGAAGCCATTTTTCGCTACCTTCTATGATGCAGCTTTATCTTCTCATGACGGAAGAAAGCGGCGTCCATGCAAATGTTTTTTTGTTGAGAACAGGTAAAAGTCACACGGAGCTAAGTCCGACGAAACGTAATGTTAATCGTTTGTCATATCAGAGTACTGACCAATCGAACCGTGCATCCTCAGCATGAAAGTCGCCTTCTTCCCCACGTTGAAGTTAAAGCAGCAGCGCAAGAGGCCTTACAGGAGGTTGCGAAAAATGTCTTCCAGGAGTATTTCTAAAAACTATACGAACGTTGGCAGAAGTGCATAGTCGTCCAAGGTGACTATTTTGTAGATAGATGCGCTTCGGTAATGTGAACTATTCAGGGTAAGGTTTTATACAACTTGTCCTCTAACTTTTAGATCATACTACGTACGTATGAGTTTTCAACTTACTATTTCATAACGTTTTTGAGTGACGTAAGTTTACGCGCATGAAGACATCACAAGAGAATTAGCGATGATTAGCTGAGGAGGCGTTCAAAATGGATATTTCGGTCATCTACATGTTCTTAGGTACATATGCATGTACAGATGTGCCGAAAAAACTTGTGAAGTTTAAATTGGGTGTTCGTAAAATAGAAATTTAGATCAAAATCTGATTTTTTTTTTTTTTTTTTTTGTGATTACAATTCCTTATTCGTAGAAAGGAAGTAAAATGAAATAAATCAATGATCCTTAAAATCCCTGACAATTTTATCAATTTATTTCTGTTTGATTTTTTTTTTTTTTTTTGCCATCGGCCAACGGCATCGGCCATCTTTGAACAATCGGCCAACAATCGGCGTCGGCCCATCGGCCAAAAAATGCCATCGGTCGAACCCTACTATAAACAGGAAATCTGGTATCAAAAAATTTTAAAGAAAAGGGAAAAGTTACAGAAAATAAAATTTGAACAATAAACACAATCTCATTTTTGTTAAAAGTTTAACGCATCGTTTTAGTCCAGTGGTGCCCAAACTACGGCATTGATCTGTATGACCTGTTTTTTTTTTTTTTTTAATCAAAACTTTATGACAATGTAACAAATTTGAAACTAAATATTCAGTGGTTTCGGAAAAAACAGATGCATTCAATAAAAAAAACATAGTAAAGATAACAACAATGGGGCCGTTTACAAAATTTTAAAAATATTTTTTTCTAAAAGAGCATGCCTAAAAACACAGGATCTCACTATTTTTAAAATAATTTATTAAAGTTTAATATTTTTTAAAAAATACTTAAATCGTTGCGCTTTTAATGTTTACGCTTCTGTCGTGTGACATCACAAATGATTAAATGCCATTCAATGTTGCCATTCACAGAACAAAATATTTAATTCGCATCTTTACTCACGTGCATTGGCAACAATATGGTTGATAGCAAGCGTAGAGCGCAATTTTAATTCGCTGCTTGATTATCATGACGTGGAATCATGGTACAAAGATGCGGCAAAGTGCATCATTTGTGACGTCATCAAGACCACGCCTTGTTTGAAAAATCGGACATTTAAAAAATTAATTAAAAAAAAAAAACTATTGGGAAAATGAAAGTATTTTCTGGGTCCATGTTTTTTTCTCTTTTTTTTGCTCATTTTATCTATTTTAATGACTAAAAGTAGTACTTTTGACTGAAGGAAACCACCCCATTATTGGGGTGCTTAGTTTTTTTTTCTTTTTTCATATTTTCCTATATTACTTAGAAATGTTTTAAATATTTTAAAATTTTGCGTGTGTTCTGGCCTGCGAGAATCATTTTAATGTGAGGTGCGGTCCTCACATAGAAGTAGGATGAGCACCACAGTTTTAGTCTAAACCAAATTCACGGTTCACTTTAGACGACATCAAAAAAAAAAAAAATAAATAGAAAAAAAGTAAATGCTATTCTAATTATATGATTTATTTTGTACTTATTCAATTGTTGGAATAAGTAAACGCTTTAGCTCATTTATTGAGACGCATGTCTTTAAAACGGCTTAAGACCATTGAGAAGAGATAATATATCGAGGGACTGAATTCGTGAAGCAAAGACCTCAAGTCACGTGATTCAAAGACCTCAAGTCACGAGCTAGATTTTAAAGTAAAGCGTTGAAAGAAATCGGGTTTGTTTCGCTAGTTTCACGCAAAACATGTCAACCATTCGTCGTGGTTGAGTCATATGACTTGAGATCTTTGCCTCAGCTTTTTCTACGCCAATGATTGGACTTGCTCCCTCCGTTTACTAATTCCTGCTCTAAGGCTAAAGACACTTGATAAACTTACCATTTGGGAGACGTTTAGAATAAATATTGAATACAAGTTTTCGGAGCTACAGTAGCCGCCGCTTAATGTGATCACTTTGGGACAAATATAATTTGATAACAATAACCGACTGATAACAATAACCGAAAAGAATCCAGGAGACACGAAATAATGATTTTTTTTCCAATTAAGGTGTATTCATTCTGACAACCTCAAATTAAAATCACAAAGACTCAACTGAACGCAGTTTTGAATTATAAATTAGTAAATTAACAGAATGGAAATATCTGAATTATAAAAAGTTAAAGCTAAATTATGAAGTTTTTAATCACCTAGTAATAGGTGAAGTAAAATATGACCGTTTTCTCTGACATTCGTAAACCAGTTTTAAATCACATTCAGCTTTTCTATCTGTTCCAGCATGGTTTTGCTTGTTGTTTAAATTTTAATTTAACTTCGCTTTGTTTTCAGTCTCGACACAATTCTTTAACTGCTTACAATGGAGTTCCTACATCACGGAGGGCGAACTTTCTGTAGCTCCATTCCTAGAAAAATTTTGAACTGCTATTGAAAACCACAAAATGCTACACAGAAAGTTAGTTTCGTCAGGGTTTGCCTATGTATTTTTGTTAATTGAGGAACAAAAACGGGGGGGGGGGGAATTGAAAGTTTATGACAAAGTGATAACAATAAATGAAGACGCTGATTACAATATCCGACTTTTTTAACGTGTGTTAAAATACAAGTGTTCCGGGACTTCGTGATTCTGATAACATTAAGCGAATGATAACATTAACCGTGATCACATTAAGCGGCACCTACAGTATAAGGGTTTTCTTTAAAGCATGAAATGTAGCTTTGCAAAAAATTGCAAAACCGTTGTAGATTTGTAGAATTAAATTATATTACATTTAAATTATGTATCTATAGGGTTTTTAAATAACTTCATTTGTTGTTTTCATCGCATAACTTCGCCTCTCTCACTGATAAAAAGACTATGTTTAACTCCGAAATCGTATATGCAAATTGAAGTTACTTGTGAAACAAAGTATGATTAATTAAATTTATAGCTTCTAATTTAAGGCTAACTTCAGGAATATCTTATTTTGATGTTTCAACTATGACCAAAGCGAAAAAAATAACCCCCAAATCTTACGTTTTTCTCTCAGAAAATAAAGACCTACGGAATTTTTACACATTTTTAAAATGTGTTTTTGCAAAAATTTACACATTGAAAGTTTTTAATTAAAATTTTAGTACCCTAATTATTTGACGATACGTTTACTACAATGAAAATTTTGCTCATTGTTAATAATTTATTGGAAATTATTTCGGATTACTTCCACTTGCAAATTATAAACTTATGTGGGAATTATTTTTCGCTCCAAATCATAAAAACGCTTACTGTTGTTTTTGCAAAAGCTCTATTGGCAACTAATTAAAAAAATAATTAAATGTAAAATCAATTAACGATATAAAGTCATCAAACAGTTTTTGCTTGACAGGGTAAAAAAGTTTGAAGAACACAAATATATGTACGTATTTTTTATAAACAGCTCTGAAAAAGTTATTTACCCTTCTTTGAACTAAACTGCTTTATTCTTTTATTTCGTAGTATAGATTTATTAGTTTAAGTAGCAAAAGAAAGTAGACACCAATTGAAAGGAAAATAAATTCATTATGCAGACAATGAACTCATTTTTAGTGTTTTTGTATTCCATAAACTTTCCATGAAAATACTTTAAGGTTTGAAGTCTAGTCTTGCAAAACTAGTTTTGCAACTTCACAACAACCCGTTCAACAAATGCGCAGTTCATAAGGAAGTGAAAATATGGGGAAAAGAAAGATCTCCTTAAAAATGATAAAAACTAACATCCAATTCAATAGCAAAAAGAAAACATATTTACAATGCAAGCTATCAAGAAAAACAAACATATAAAAGTTTGCGGAAACGCATTAAGAATAAAAAGCAGCAAATAAAATCGATGTCTTTTGCATTTTGAAAACAATTTTGAAATCCGAGATCAAACCCTCTTTTGGATTAACTTTAAAAGCTCTCCAACAAACTAGTTTAATTCTTAAAGTACTTGGCAGCCGAATTTGGCGATCGATTCGCCTAACTAAACGGCAACCATTGGCATTGTTTGCTGCCTTGTCAAGCGGCGCCATGTTTTTATTGGACAAGACGACTACTGAACTTTCATCGGAATTACGCTTTGTTTTTTTTTTTTGGTTTGGATCTACCCCTCTCAAACTCCCTCCCCCCCAATTGGTTGGCATTTCAAACTTTTTTCCTTTTTTTTTTTTATTTGTATTACTCCATTGCTTTTTGTTGCGTTCTTTGCTTGTTAGCTTTATCTCAGATGTTGAACACTGTATTCGTAAAAAGAAAACAAGAGCTTAGGCGAAAAAACATTCTTCTCAAAAAAGATCAAAACACGTTTGTTCGTTTAATCCTTTTCTATAAACACTAATTAATAAAAACGTAGAAAACAATGCACAGCACAATGACATCAATTAGTTCAAGCTGTGAATAAGAAGACTGTATATATATATATATATATATATATATATATATATATATATATATATATATATATATATATATATATATATATTTTTTTTTTTTGAATTCTACCATGCGTATCAATGCTTGTAACAAGTATGGAAACGTAAAAATCAAATTTGTGTTTTGCCGGTTTTTCAAGCAAATCGCTTTTTTTTTCTTTCCTTCTCAGTCTCTCTTCTTTTCCAAATTTATTTATTTATTTTTATTTAGGGGGAATCTCATGAACGGAAGAATTTCTTAGTTTAAGAAATATAGTTTGGATATCGTAAAACTTTTCGCAACTTTTTTGTATGTTATTTTCAGAGCAGTGATACGGCATAACCTTCACTAAAAAGTGTGTTGGGAGACTAAAATGTTGGAACGTTATAGCTTGTATTTGATCTATGACCGAAACTAATTATACTAATACGAATTGCTTAATATTAAACCTGATGTAAATACTTAAGAAATTATATCTTATCCATGTTGCTGAGACACCAGAATATTAATATTAGCATGTATCTAACTTTGTCTCTCGCTCTCTATGTATATATATATATATATATATGTGTGTGTGTGTGTGTGTGTGTGTGTGTGTGTATTGAAAACATCGTATTCGTTCTGTTATGCTTTTATTTTTGTCCAAAATTACTTTTAATTGAAATTTAAATGTAAGTAATTAATAATAAAAAATAAAGAAAGAAAATAATAAATGTGAGATGCATATTAAGCTTGCCTATGAATAGTTTTTAACTTTTTTATGTTTTCAAGATTATGAAGAATGCATATTAGTTAAAATGTGGGAGGATTAAAAAAAACAGTTTTCGTATAAGCTCTTTCCCCCATGTTTCTGTAAAAACACAAACATGTAGTTTGGTCACAAGTTCGAAATTATCGTACTAGTACAAAAAAACATCTTTGGAGAAAGAACAGATTAAAATGTTAAAAGAAAATTGAACCCCATTGAGATAACTACATAAAGACGAAAATGTATAAGTAATAACAGCGTTATTTGGCACAAACACGCAAATTAATTTCCATACACGAGCTTGAGATTCACAAAAAGCTTCTTTCTCTTGTGTAAAACGACGCGAGCATTACGTGACTTACACACTTATAAATCCCTGAAGCTCACATCTTCTCGGTTTGACAAAGAGGCTCCTTGTAACTCTGAAACATTTGTGAACAATTATGAGCATCAGGGATTTAGTGACTTACACTTCTACACCCCCGAAGCTCACATCTTTTCGTTTTAACAAAGAGGCTCCTTGCAACTCTGAAACGCTTGTAAAACAATTATGTATAGGAATTTAGTGACTTACATTTCTACACCCCCGAAGCACACATCTTCTCGTTTTGACAAAGGGGCTCCTTGCAACTCTGAAACACATGCAAGCAATTTAATTTCCACGTTTGTGCGTTATAATGCTATCACTATTGTACTCATTTATTGCAGAAAATTAAACATTTTATTTCAATGAAGAAATATTTTTAAACTCGTTGCTCATATTCTTTAACCAAAATTGAAGAATTATTTGATATTTTAGGGCGATAGAAAAAAGGGGAAATAAAGAAAAGAC
Organism: Uloborus diversus; assembly: GCF_026930045.1. Taxonomy (NCBI): domain Eukaryota; kingdom Metazoa; phylum Arthropoda; class Arachnida; order Araneae; family Uloboridae; genus Uloborus; species Uloborus diversus. The sequence goes on along the minus strand of NC_072737.1, from coordinate 110,960,679 downwards.
AATTTTAGCTGAAAGGAAAAGCGTCATATTTCTTCTCAAAAGCACATCGGAGCAATAAAAAAATCCGGAAAATTTTTTTGCGATCAATACTTTTTTCCCTTTATCGAAACAAGGGTCAATCTCAATCTAGCTTTTCAAGTCCATTGTCCGGGCAGAGAAAACCATCCTGCCTTATCAGTAGATGGCGATTACCGATACCGGGAGCCCAATGGATGATGATACATCCCATCACTCCCCCTGTTGGTTCTCTACACAACTGAACTCCCGGAATCATCTATCAAAAAAAGAAAGAAAGAAAGAAAGGGAAAAAAATCGTTCTCTCTTATCCCAATACGCTCTTCAAAGCGGAGAATATGGTTCTATTACTTAGAGTGAGAGATGAGTTTGGTGGAGAATTAAGGAGGAAAAAATCTTGTGAAGCTGTGACAGAGGTGAAGGATTTTATGCATGATTGAGTTGTGGACTTTATGTGGTGAAGAATATCTAGACTGAAAGTACTTTAAGTTAATTCTGAAAATTAAGAATTAATTGATAAAATTTTATACGAGTATGAAAAGGATTGATATGAAGGCTATAGAGTTAAATAATAAGAATAGGATTACTATGAAGGCTACAGAGTTAAATAGTAATAAAAGGATTGCTGTGAATGCAACAGAATTAAATATTAAGAAAATGATTGTTATGAATGCTACAGACTTAAGTAAAAAGAAAAGAATTGCTATGAATGCTTCAGAGTAAAATAATAAAAAAATGATTGAGGATAGCTATGATTGCTACAGAGTTAAATAATAATAAAAGATTGCTATGGATGCAACAGAATTAAAGAATAGGAAAATTATTGCTATGAATGCTACAGAGTTAAGTAAAAAGAAAAGGATTGCTATGAAGGCTACAGAGTTAAATAATAAGAAAAGAATTGCTATGAATACTAAAGAGTTAAATAAAAAGAAAAGGGTTGCTATGAATGCTACAGAGTAAAATTATAAGAAAAGGATTGCTATGAATGCTATAGTGGTGCGACATCAATGTCCATATTTTCGGAATATCGATGTTTTTGTTAAAACGTCGAAGTTTTTTCTAACATCAGTGTTTTGCGTTCGATCGTTTTTCGATGTTCGTGTTCTTTAATTTTAACAAAAATTTCCTGAAAAAATGTGAATATGCTTACTGTTATGATGAAAGCTTTATCATTAATACTAAGCTATTGGGACATTCATCACTAACAAATGCCCTCAAGTCTATTGCACTGTAAACAGTTTACCTTTGTAGTTACCTGTAAATTTTTCAACACTATCTTAACTAGAATATTGATTGTTACTAAAGCTTTCTCCAAGTAGATTTTTTTTTTCATTATAGCTTTCCTATAAGATATATATGAACTTTTTTTATAGTCTCTCGTTCTCAATAAATTAATTGATTTAAAGAGTTATAATTTACTATTTTATCCTCTATAGATCCGAGTGAAAAATAAACGATTAATATTTTGTAAAATATACTTAAATATTAGTTGTTTCGATCAGTGTGAAGTAGAAAAGTGCAATGATTTTTTTTTTAAACTAAAACGTTTAGGAGTAAGAAACTGATTGCTATCAATTTGAATTTAATAAATTCTGCCCAATGGAAAAAACTAACCAATCGATAAAACTTTGGAGATAAAAGATTGAGATTGAAAGTGTTTAAAGAGCGATTTGAACAAAATTTTAAAGGAATACAAAAAATGCTATGAACGTTACCGATTTGAATTGGATAAATTATGCTCGTTGATGTACTTACTAATCGATAACATGAGAAAACTTGCATGAATTTCACTATTTCCAACATTTTTATTTCTACTCTTACTCATGTTTACTGCATATCGGGAAACATACAATTTTCATACGGACACACAATACTACACAAAACAAATCCTACTTGCTTCCTTTAAAATTGTCCATTCGAAAACACTGAAAGTCGCAATAATAGTGCAATTTTATTTAAAAAATCGTGTTTGTGATTTGTTTACGGTTTAGGGGATAACTGACTAACGCACATTTCAAAATTTTTCATCCCTCTCCCCTTTGTCACAAAGTTTCACACTTCACCATACCCCCTCTTCCCTTTACCATATGTCACACTGTTTTCATAAAACGTTCTTATCGATGAACCTCACTTTAAAGAGGGACTTCATTCGTAGTCCGCTCCTAAGCATATACACATTTCTCTACTCTTCTTTTAAGAATGCAAAAGAAAAATATTTCTCGCTCTGGCATTGGTGCCAAAAATTTGACACCAATGGATAAAGTTCGCCGATTTCCCAATTATGGAAGTTTTCCTGAATGAAATGATACCACAAAACTTCTTTAATACGTAAAACTTCTATACAAACAATATTCTTTGTAAAAGTAGGCATGACTTGTGCCGTGAGAAATATAAAATTTCCAACAGTCAAATGAACGAATTCTACTCACGACAACATATAATTGTCCATGCGAAAGCACTGGACGTAGTACTAATACCCCAATTTTATCAAAAATTCACCTTGAGATCTGTTTGCGGTGATAGCAAATGGAGGTATTATTGGAAGCTGTGTTTTTTCCTTTTTTTTTTTTTTTTCAGAAGGTGATTTTAACGAAACTTAAAATCCTCCCTCATTCTAAAAAATGATTAAATATTAAAATCGTGAAAACAAAATCAAAATGAAAGTATTTTAAATGCCCGTAGTTACCCAAAAAGCTTCAATAATAAAGACAAATGCAAGAATTTTATTTCTTTACGCTCAAGCGTAAAATGGCAACACGTAACATTTACCAGCAATTTCTGCACGCTATGTCGCGCGAAAAAGCAAATAAAAATCATTTTTCTCTAACTTTTAATTGCTTCTAGCTCCTTTTCCAGTTATCTTAGAGGGTTTCCGTTTTTTGGCCGTGAAACGGGAGGTAAACGTTTTTGGAAGTATTTTTCACGATCTTTACAACCATACCAAGCTTGAAGCACTAAAATACATTTTTAGTGTAGAAAAGGCATTTTAAAAAATGAATTAAAACTTAATGTTTCACGCTTCCAACAATGAATTTCAACAATGGAAATAGATAAAATTTTTGAGTTTCGCTAACTAAAAAACACTTATAATTTTTTTCCTAGTGGATTTAGGTTATTGGACCTTGGACACCCTGACAATTTCTTCGTTAGGGATATTTTTTAAAAACCTTTCCAACCATATCAAATTCGAAAAAATTGTACCATCCGTTCACGTAGAAAGAGCCATTTATGACGAAAATGTATTTTTAATTAATATCTCCGTTATTTAGCGTTCGATTTCAATTTTTTTATTAATGACACTAAAACTCGGCTATAGCTACTGAACAAAAAAAAAAGAAGGAAATTGGTTCACAAATAGAGGAGGAATCGGTACCGAAAGAAAACAGCTTACCTGTTAATATATAAAGATATAAAGTTTATTTGATTGTAACCAGTAGCGTAACTAGGGGTTGGCAGGAGTAGCTCTCGCCTGGGGTGAAGCAGCCAGGGGGGCGGCATTTCGAAAAAATCTTTTCGGCTGATCAAAAAAATCTTTTTAGGAGGATTTTTTTTATTACAGAATTTTAAAAATACTTTAAAAAAATAAAAATTAAAAAAACTTGCAAAAAAAAAAAGAGCTAGGTGGGGTATATATAATCTACTGAGAAGGAACAATAGGCGCCATTGAAAATAATTCTAAAAAAGAAAATAAGAAAAAAATTACAATGCTGGCTCCTTTTGTCGAATCAATTAATCAAAATGTTAAAAATAAATAAATAAATAAATAAAAGGGAGGTCACAATGACCTCCGGTGACTTTCCATGTGGGCGACCCTGGGGGGGCGCAATTTCTGTAGTTCGCCAGGGGCACTAGACCCCATAGTTACGCTACCGATTGTAACTATTATCACCAGTTTATTCTCAGCATAAAAACATACTTCACTCGCGAAAAAACATCTCTTCTGGGTACAAATACCTCCTCTCTACACAGAGCTTGGCGCCTACTCTCCCGAAGCAACAAGCTTATCTCCTTAAATCACCGACCTCCTTCCAGAGTCACTGACAAAACGGTTGCCACGACTTCCTCTGAAAGCATTTTCAATCAAAAAAAGAAAGTCCCCGTCCTCAGGAACAGAGGCCCTGGATTATGATTAGGATACGCGGGGCCTAAACTTAATTAGCTCTGTTTACTTCACTCAAACCCGGGTGTTTTATCGCGTAAATTTGCTTTCCCTCTTCGTTGCAGCCGTCATGGATAGCTGCACCTTGTAATTCCGTTACAGCTGTAATAAGAATTTAAGAGCCACCAATTCGATTTGGGAAAACGAAACTTACATGCTTTTTAGTGGCTTGTCTTGAGGGAATATTTTCCCAAGTATTGAATTGAGGATAATATGCATTTTGGATGCTTGGAGTATATAATTGGAATAAAAGTTTTGTTGCGAACATAATAGCGAAGCATTCTAATGAAGTAGCTATAATAGCATCGTTGTTTGTTCAAGTTTGAGATGGCTGATTCCAACAAATGACTCGCATCATTAATTGGGATGGATTTTCTAACCGAACCAAATGCTGCAGTACAAGTCCTGTCTGTCTAAAAATTGTAATTGGTATATCAAGAAGTGAAAATATAAAGTAAAACGACTTTAAATCCCATAAATACGTTGGACATAATGTCGTAATATCAAGCCAACATCGCAAAATGAAAATCAGGATGGACTTTGACAGTATGAAGACTTTTTGAAATCAAATTGTTTTTTAAAAAAATGCAATAGGATTTTTTAATGTTAATAAACTATATATAAAAATATGTACCATAAATAAATGATTTATAAAAAGGAAAGTTGTTATTATTAAATGTTTTGTACAACTACTATACTACTTCGTAACTACCGTGCTTAAACTTTCTCATTATATTTATGTCTTTCAACTGAAAGATCTTTATACAATGTTCCTACAAAAGGAAATGTACACTACTGCATGTCAGAGCCACCACAGTCATGCTAACGATCAAGGGAATTTTGGGAAAAGGTGATCTCTAACGGTTATTCATATATTTTAATCGAGATTCAATATTTAGCAAATAAGATTCAAACTACCTTATAAATATTCTTCACACCTAAGAATAAGAGTTTAAAAAATATGTACAGCAATAAGTATGATACAAATGTCAGGCTTTGCATGTGATACTGAAATTTTAAAATTTATGATTTTACCATGCTACTTTCATCAATCCACAGATTTCTGATTCACCATGCTAAGAATGACTGATTCACGGGCATCCATTTCACTTAGCTACCGTTCGTGCAACGTAAAAAAAGTAGGTAAGCAGAGCAAACCCAAAGACATCGAACAAATAGTTCAAAATGTAAAACGAAGCTCTTAAATTTCCATCAAGTTACATGGAGATGATCCATAAAAATAAATCCACGAAAAATTAAATTCAACGAAATACTTTTCGGAAATGATAAACTGCAAATTCAAAATTTTGTCATGATGCAGGAAATGCAACACATCCCCTTAAACATAGACAACATTACTTACACCCCTATTTCTTTTTCGGAATCTAGCAGGGCTATTCAAATGTTCTTCTGTCAAGCGATATTTATTCATTTCTGGAAAAGCGTAGAGCAAACGCAGCTTTTCTGTAGAAGCCGCAAGTGCTTTTCGCCAAGTTTCAATTTCCCAAATGTTGCAGAGTGCCATTTGGACACGTCTTCTTGATCTATTACGGAAAATACGATTTAGGTGGGTAGGATAGTGGCAACCAAGAATTCTATTTCAGGAAGTAGTCCCTTTTTTTCTTATTATTGGGGCAGAAAAAAAATCGATTTCACTTTCTGAAATAAAATGTACGATCGAGGTTACCATAAGAATGTTTCTATGAGTTTGGAAATGTAAACGACAAACGAATAACAATAATATTTTTTTTAATACGTACGAACTGATGCACAGATGTGTCATACATATCCATGAAAGATGTGTTTTCATTGCATTCATAGTATTGCCCAGTAAAATGAACAGAAGTTATAAACAATACTACACAAAATATACTGGTACAAATATGACTACAAGTTGATGTAAGTAAAATCAAGCAATAAGCAAGTGCAACTTGCGGGATACTGTCTGTAGCTATAAATGTGAACATGAGAAAATGTTGACCAGTAACTTATTGAAGAAATTAAGAAGCTTCATGTAAGTTGATTGCCGTTGATATACGAATAACGTTGTTCAATTTTTAACTTATTTCAGTGTAGTCATATGGGTCTGCTGTTGAAGATCTCTAAAGCTTGGTTTGGATTGTGCACACCAACCAAACATAAGAGTATTACTTACATAAAATAATCTCAGAGAGCTCAAAAAGCATATTGCTCGACTGCCTGATAAGCAAATCTCAAGACAAAATGTCTAATTTTTGATATTTAACTCGTTCTAATCGAATTCTACATGTTCACGTTTCATTAGATTCGAAAATTTAGTAATTTTTGGATTGGATATACTAAAATTTAAGCACCAGCCCAATTCGCTAATAACGATAACACTTTCTGCTAAGGTAGTGCACTGCTTTTTTTTCAAATTCATTGCCTCTAACTGGATATTTGCCTACAGCATTGAAAACTTTATTAGTTTACCTAACCCTAAAAAAAGAATTACTTCGCTCACCCTAAAAATTTACTGATCGCAATAAGTAACAAGATATCGATGGCATGTCCAAGAGTTAGCAGTTCGTCCAATTTGTATATAAAAAAGCTCGCAGCATTCAGGAAATGACTCTTTTTCTACTGTTAAATTTGATGCAGAATCTTGCAAAGTCGTCATTGACTAGTAAAATGTTACATGTGAATCACCAACATTGAAACTAGAATCACCAATATTGCGTCCTAAAATATTCTATCGCAATGGCAAGTCCATGAATTAGCAGCTTGTCAAATTAGTATTTAAAAAAATCGTAGCAGCTCAAGAAATGACTCCAAACTCTTGCCGCTAACTTTGATGCAAAATTCTGCAAAGACTTCATTGACTGGTAGAAAACTATATTTGAATCACCAATACTGGAATCGGTACCAGACAAAGACATTCAACGTTTTGTTCCTTCCTCGCCTGCCATGAAATATGCTATAATTGGGGTAAACCTAACCTGGTAGCGCTGTAATGTTGCACATTTTGAAGAATCAGCGTAGAATTCAAAATGCTGCCATGTTAGCTGTGCCCCAACTATAGATGCTTACATAGCAAAACAAAACTACAAAAAGCCTCAGTCACACAGTGTAAAAAATAGAAACAGAAGGCATCATAGAAAGTATTGGAAGTCAAATAAATGACATTCAAAAGTTTTATGCTACGTGTCAAAATAACATAATGCAACTTTCATGTGCTTTTTTGGAACCCTTATGTCAAGGAGGGAGGCTCCTCACAATTGCGACATGGGAAATCTGCCTCTGATTAGATATTATGGTATAAGCACACCAAAGTACCAGGTTTGTTATTGGTTACCTTACGCCCTTTAGGCACATGCACACACGTTAACAATAGGCTGAGAAATTTAACATGTATAAAATATTGCAAAACATACTACTCACACTAGAAAATAACTTTTATTCAATAACGAATCCTAAAGAGAGAAAAAAGCTTTTGTTCTCAGAAAGTCTCAGTAACGGAGTTCATCATTACCTTTTGCATTTTGCAATTAGCACTTCTTTATCAATCAGGCACACCTTTAAAATACTCTGTTTCGTGTTTGAAAGAGTTATCAGCAAGATGGTCTTCTTCATTTCATTTAAGAATCACTGAAACTATTTAATCGAGCCGAAGAATCCCAAACCTCCGCTAACAGACACGAAAATACATACATTTTCATTTAACAGCGAATCCGGGAGAGAGAGAAAATTTGTTTACCGGATATTCATCCGGGAAGACTTCTCTGCTCAGTGTCTCTGAGGATATCGTTTTCAGAGGGGGGCCCTAATTTGTCTTCGTCCCGCGTAAACATGCACCCGGCGTGCCCTTTTCAGCTAGGGAAAGGGATTTTTCGTAGGGGAAAAGTGCAGAAATCGATTTTCTTTTCACCATCTAATCTTGTCGTTCACTTGAGGGCAAGATGGGAAGGTAAAAGGGGTTTATGGAGAGAGTATTCCAGATTCTATCTTTCGCGCAGAGATACATGTTGCTGCTTGCTTCTTAAGGGCTTGAGCATAAAGTAACTAAGAGCTAAAAGCTCTGAAGCGTATTGTTGACTCAAAGCAAATATTTACTTGAAGCTAATAACCAATTATTGTTAGACATTGTTGAATACGTGGTTATTGTCACCAAACTTTAATAACATTTAGGATGATATTTAAAGTCACAAAATGATTGAAAGTCGTCAAAAAAGCTTCAAATAGCTGCACTTGAATAGCAATCTACTGGCATTGAAAGTTTTCGGGAGCATAAGCTTCAAGGTGTCAGAATCAACTGAGATGATAATGTTGTTTATGGAAACATGAGATGAATCAGTTGTGATGAAGGTTTTACGCTCATCATCTTTTTCTATCTTTCACTTGTCAAATTGAAAAGTAGAACTGAGGCAGTTCCTATTTTCGAGAATGGATCCCAGAATAAATTTTTCTACCTCACTTGAAAAAGAAAAGATATTTCTCCAACCATAACGATGTCCAAGCAAAATACAGGCGACCAAATTGTATCCGCTGAGTATGTTGCGTTAGTATGGGCAATAAAAGAAATATCTCCACACGCTATTGAATAGGGGGATGTATTTAAAGGGTTTTTGTCAAATCTGCAGCATTAAAACTATATTTGTAGTTGCACATACTAAGTAATCAAGGAAGCAGAAAAAGTAGTCGCGAGATTAAAAATCAAGGGGTAGAGGAGGGGGAGTGTATGAGTTCGACGGAACCTCAATTTTTTTTCAAACACTCATATTCTAAAATTACTTATAAGTATAATTATTGTTTAAATACGAACAAAATAAATTGCATAGTTGCTCTTTTTTGGAAATAAAAAGTCTACTGCGAACCAAAATGCAATTTTTTTTCTATTGCTGTAGAATAGAGATTGTATTGCATTTTATCGATTATTTTTAAAATAAAGATAAACAATGAAAACGATACTTGTGATAAAATATGGAGTAACACTCTGACTCCAGTCTGAAAATTCAGCTATCGAAAGGATAGTAAGTTTTGTGATTGATCTAATGTTTGATTGACATTTTATAACTTCATAGAACTTTATTGCAGAGAAATTCCCATTTGGTTTTGTATTTTTCAAAATTTGTTTAAACATTTTTTTTCTTTCTATACGGTTTCTTCACTTAATATATTAAATCATCCATGAAATCAAATAGTATTTATCATTAACATTGGCTTTCCTATGAAGCTCAAAGAATTGAATTTTATTGTTGGCTTTGCTTTTTGAACTCTCTAAAAGTTAATAAGGAAGTAAAAATACTGAACAATTTCAAAACATTATAAGAAATATCATAAGATGAATGCTCTTGAAGCTAAATAACAGATAGACTAGTTTTAAATTCTTCATTAGGAAAACAAAATTGTTTTTGCTTTGAATATAATTAAACTGCGAAAGCAACAATCGGAAAAATATTCGAAAAGATTTAAATCTCTAACAAGTATTAAAACTTAAGTTCAATGGACGGAAGTAACCCAACCTAAAAATTCAAATCACTAATTATTTGAGAGTTCAATTTCAAACAAATTCATTCGATTAAAACCGAGTAAAATTTCGAAAAGATGACTTACACCAGTTCCACTCAGAAATAAAACAAGAATAATGTCTTAGTGGGTGGTCGAAGATTCATTTTAAAATTCTTATCCCGCGTTATTTCGCTTCTACTCCTCCTCCTACTTAAAGATATTCTTTCTTGGCTGATTTTGAAGCTGTGAAACTACCGACATTATTCTTTGTCGCCTTCTAATGGCGAAAGTTAGAGAAGAAAGTGCTCCAGAGCCCTTTTTTTTTCTGGATATGAATCATAAATACCAGATCTTGGACAAAAGTTGGTTTCGTGTTCTGTTTTATTTATAAAAGGAAATGACCCGAGAAAATTAAGGGAAGGAGAGAATAAATAAACACCTAATACAGCACACAGGTCTATGTGATTAATAATTGTTATTGAGCTGGGTAATGGGGAATTATGTGCTATTTGTATGCAGCTCGGTTTCTTGCAAAAATGAAGTACGTTGAAACCAAGGTGTATTTTTATTTAAATGCTACTTTCAGTAATGAGAGTATCAAGTTAGGAATTAAAAAATAAATAAATAAATAAAAATAAAAAAAATCAGAAACTAAAAATGTCATAGCTTAAGCTTTAAGTTTACAATTTATTTGTGTAATTTGAAATACTATGTAACTACTATAAAAATTATGTTAGTTATTTTTTGATATTTTGATATACAGGGTAATTATGATTTAAGCTAAGAATAAAAAACGCTCTAATTTAAATACCACTGCAAAGAATAACTTGATATTGAAACTGAACAGTCATGATGACATCGAATACTGTTTGGCAAACCAAAAAAAAAAAAATTAAAAAATGCACCGATAGATGTAGCAGTATATTCTCTGTAACTTGAACTGCGGCTGAACTCTCTCCAGGGCCCTACCCAACTGGTAAACCACATCTGTGGTAGGTACGGGGGACTCTGGGGTGTAATGTAATGTAGTGTATATATAATAGCCAATGATCGAATAACCCGCGAGTTTCATCAATGAAACTCGCGCCACGGAATGATAAACATTGCCAAAACATATTATCAAATTAACATGTAGGAAAAAGCTTTATTGTGACAAGGCTGAACTCGATCCGGTAACTTAACAGTTTTACTGGTAAGACTCTGTCATTTCAGGGGAATGAAGAAAGATGGTCACCTATGAACGCTACCTACTGGAGTTTAAGGTTAATCCACTAGAGGTAGGTGTACAATTTAAACTATCAAAATATCACCAAACAGGCAATCGCTTCGTTCAAATGTAGAAGCAATTTTCACCCGTCATACTTTGACGGGCGATTTTCTATTTTAAGGAGAAAAGCCTTCTAAAGTGATTCATAAAACACAGAAATGTTGTTAATCGTAAGGTAACAATGTATTCTTAAGGTTTACGAAGAAAATTATAGTTCAATCGACGAAATTACACTTTACGAAGTAAACAATGATTGTTGCAAGGGAAAAAGAGGAGCTTAATGATAGGAACAATTTACAGATAATTAATGCAAAAACTGTTCAATATGTGGTCCTTTTATTCTGCAATTTGTACGAAGCATATTACAATATGTTCCACATTATTCGTGCTTAGGCAAAGTGGCCAGGTCTCATTTCGTGTTTTAGAGATTAGCATACCTCCACAACAGCAACGTGTAACTTGACAGCGTCATCTATTCATAATTTGGAACCAGGGGCGCCCCGAACGTAAATTTTTGGGAGGGCGGAAATTCTTAATTTGACGAATGGAACACTAAACTTTGCCGAATGATGATAAATTTGCTGAATAGAACTCCAAAGTTTTGCCCAATGATGATAGTTTCGTCGAATGGAACTCCAAATTTCGCGAATGATGCTAATTTTGCAGAATAGAACTCCAAATGTGACAAATGATGATAATTTTGTCAAATAGAATTTTAAATGTGACTAATGATGATAATATTGCCGATTGGAGAGGGAGAAAGCAGATTCAAAGAGGGGAACTGGGGGAATGTCCATCTCCAAAACCCAAAATCCAAAGTAAACATAAAACTATATTCAGTAAATTACCGCCCAACAGCCAGGGCTAAAGCAGAAATACATGAAATACACCACCAGCTCAGTCATTTCCAGCCGAGGACTGCAGTTTCGTGCTTATTAGCACTCATCAGCCCGGCATAGGAAAGTGACTGAGCTGGAGATGGAAAACCTTTTAAGGAAGCCAAGAGTGCCAAACAAACTGGTAGCTAATATAAAGAATTAGCGCAGACCAGACGAGTGACCGAAGCAATGACTATTGGGCCCCGGTAATTTACTGAATACACCATGCTTTGCCTTCAATCCTCGAGTTGAACTGAACCATTGCTTCGGTCACTCATCTGGTCTGCGCTAATTCTTTATATTAGCTACCAGTTTGTTTGGCACTCTTGGCTTCCTTAAAAGGTTTTCCATCTCCAGCTCAGTCACTTTCCTATGCCGGGCTGATGAGTGCTAATAAGCACGAAACTGCAGTCCTCGGCTGGAAATGACTGAGCTGGCGGTGTATTTCATGTAAACATAAAACAGTTCAGAAAACAGAGTAGGGTAAAACCACCAGTAGTAGAGACTTTAAGAATTATTTTTTCCTGTTTGTTAACATAGCTAGGAGGGAATTCATCATGCCTATATGAATTAAGGAATCGCACTGACGTATTCAGGCGGCAGCAAGCCGGTACCCTTAGCTTACCTTTTGTACATTGCTAATAACCTTTGCCTCCCTTCCCCTAGTTGCCCGGGTAGCAACTTCTGGGCCGTGGCTAATTTACCATATTTCTGTTGTTTTTTGCTGGACCTTTATCTAAAATTTAAAGGAAGATGGGTAAGGGTGGCAGGTTTTAGGTTTTGCTCTGGTTCTGAAAAATCAAAGATACGGTACTGCAGGAATGTTAAGATAGTTATAGAAAAATATAAAAACTAAATGCTTCTGTCACAGGATAAAATTTTTGTTAAGTTATAAGACTACAAGAAGTTAATTCAGAAGTAAATTCAAGTTCAGGGTCTGAGTAAATATTTTTCTTCGTGCTATCGATATGGCACAATACAGCTTCCCAGTCTTAATTCAATTTATCCACTTTAGGGCCATTTCCAGTCTCCCAAATTGTTTTATTTGCTTTTCATAGTACTATTTGTTTTCCAGTAATCTTTTCAAATAAGTATTTTTGAACACAAGCCCGTTTAAACTGTTTTTTGTATTTATTTGGTGTAGTGTTGATCATTATTTTTTAAAGCTTCTTCAATTCAGTGACGCAACTAGAGAGGGGAGGCACAGGGCCCGTGCCCCCCTCCCATGTTTTTAATGGGAGGGGTTTCCATGTTCAAAAACATTTCTTATACTTAAAGAGAAGAGTATACTGTACCTTGTGAAAACGAAGATATATGTTGTTATTGTTGCTGATCTACTTGGTCTAGACCCCTAGACCAATTCCAAGAGATCATGTCGCTCTAAAAGATCACGAAGATATATTAATAAGGGGAACAAAAGAATGTCGTGAAAAAATCTAAATTTCTTTTGAAAAAAACCTCGAAATAAAAATTTTCAATCGTGGCGGATTATTGAACATTTAATTATATCTCACACCTCCAATTTATTTCATTCCTCCACCCCAACTTTTTTTTCTTCTTCCGAGTCGGTCTAAAAATAATAAAGTATTCATAACGCTTTCGGAAGTCCACTTCTCCGGCCAAAACATTTAAAGAGCGTCTCAAATCTCGTTTTCAGGGCTTCAATTTCTAAAAATTTCCAGGGGAGAACTACCTAACCCCTCGCATTATAACAACATAGAGAATCGTTTAAGATTGTTTTTTGGAGCTTCAATTTTGAAAAAAAAGTCGAACACCTGACGCTACCAAACAAGATCTACAGTCACGTTTTTAAGACGTCAATTACGAAAAATTTCCGGACAAAGGCCCGAATGCTCCCGTAGGAAATCTGAAAATGAAAAAATTACAATTTTGAAAAATTTAAGAGGAGAGTGTTTAAATCATCCATAATTGAATATCGCTTAAAAACTTCATTTTCAAGGACTTCAGTTTCAAAACATCTTTTGGGGGAGAGCTCCATAACCCCACTGCTCGTAGCATTATCAAAGTTTGTCCGTAACTGCGTTTTTGGAACTTCAATTTCAAAAAATTGGGCGGGGGGGGGGTGATTGATTTAGATCTATTTTACAAAACAATCGATCGGGGGCAGCCCCAAAGAGTCCCAACTCTTTCCCTACCGTCAACGAATATCGCCAAAATAGTGTTTTTAAAACTTCAATTCTAAAACATTTCTGCAGAAGACCCGCCGAATATTTCTTCCCCGTAACATCCGAGACCGTCAAAAACTGAGTTTATAGGGCTACAATTTCAAAAATCTTAACAGAAGAATCCCTGGACCCCCCCCCCTCCATAGATGGAGAAGTTTTAAGAATGCCCCCTCTAAAACTATTTTTTGCTTGAATAACTGCAGCAATGCAAATATTATTTTCTTTAAGCACTTAAAAATACAACGATGAATAAAACGGTTTTTTAAATTATTATCTGAGAATTGTTCAATATAGGGATTGCAATACCGAACTAAAAATTCAATATCGGTATTGCGTATTTTTAAACCGTGATACCGGAATACCGGTATTAATACCGGTATTTGAAATTTCTCAAAAATTGCTTGAAAACATTGTTTTGTTACCATTTTTCTTAATTTTGTACAAAAAATTGCATTATTATGAAAACGTATTGTGAAAAAATGTAAAATGAAGGAACAAATGTCATAATAAAAAATCAATACTGGTAAAAACATAATGCATCTATTGAATTGTCTCTAAGCCTGGAACTTATTTTTGTGTTCAACTTTCCTATAGTAGAAACTACTCTTTCTGAATTCTGGTACTGTTAACAATGCGTGATAAACCTCCTCTAATTGCCTAAAAGTATTTCATCATCAAAAAAAACTCGGTTTGTTGCATGTCATTTTAGGATAAACCTTTGTGTGTGTGTGTGTGTGTATTTATTTCGTATTGTGTGTATTTCTATTATTTTTTTTAATTTAAAGCTAGTTGAAATTTCTTTCCTGAGAGATGATACTTTTCCAATATTAACATCATTTTCTCTTGAACAGGAGAGATTTGTGTTTATTTTTTTATTAGCTCTTTGGTGTGAAATTTACGATAAATTTGACTAAATTTGATCTTGTTGGTTTCTCTTATTCGTTTTAGCATTCTTTTCAAAATTCTTTGCAATTATAATTATGTAAATATTTGAAAATATCTTTGAATTCGTGGAAAATATTTATGCTTTTCCTCTATGCAAATTTTCAAGGCAATGTATAATTTCTAAATATTATCTTGCCAAGTATGATGCCAAATAGCGAGATGGCACAACAAACCAATATTGGTGCCAACAAATTGGTATTTGTAATGCTAACAAGAAACAGTTTTGTCAAAATTTAGTACAATTGAGACAAATATTTAGAAAAAAAAAATCATAAAGCATTCCTGCAATTGATGGTTTGAATAAATTGTTCATCGGACAAAGGGGGGGGGGGGGGGGCATTCAAAATTACACTCGAAATTAACTTTCCCAAAAGAGAAAATGAGCGATCAGGGAAATGGAAAAAATAAATACATGGTTCACAAAATCCTTTTGTTCAATGATATTCTATTTAGTTCATGCTTTTGAAGCTAAATTTTTACATTCTGTATCATGGGAAAATAAATGTACCTTTAAAATATAAGTAGATATTTAATAAGTTAAATTGAAAACTCTTGAATTAAAACTATTTATTATTTTTAGCTAATAACGAAAATAGCGGTATTTTCCTCAGCAAACACTGGTATAATGAAATTGCAAAATTGCTCGAAATACCGGTATTCGGTACACCAGTATACCGGTATTGCAATCCCTAGTACTATAGTCTGTTCCAATCTAACTTGGCACTGAAGTGAAAGCTAGGCGAACCGAATTGCAGCCGTTGTCAAGGAAACGAGGTTACTCTGCGTAGGGCGCGTGCCAGTCAGCGGTGCGATTTGCCAAATTTGGCGAAGGAAAAAAAATAACTTAAAATATTGAGAACGAAACAACTATAGTTGTTCCGTTCTTGCTTACCTTTGTTTGTACCCCCATATCCTTTACTTCTGTTTTGAATAACTTCTCTTTAATTTTTCACATGTGCTCGACTTGCACTCTGGAGCTGGGAAATGCATCTTAACTTCGTTTAAATATTTGGAATAAAAAAAAGTACCCTTAATATTTATAGATTATTTTTCATAATCCCGCTGATTTAAAAATCGAAATGTGCCAACCATTACTTCGGGATTTGGAAAAGCTGCCATTGTGTCTTTTATACATATATGTATAAATCAAAGAAGTACCTTTGCGCAGAAAAGTAAAAGAAAATGTAACAACGTTAAATCGTAAAAATTTACAGAACTACAGACACCTGTTTTGAGGTTTTAAGGAGTCCCTTTTTTATCGAAAAAAAAAAGATTGTGCACACTTTTCTGCATTCAAAATGGGTGTTCCTTCAAACCCCGAAACACGTGTCTGCAATTTTCGGTGAATTTATGTGACTCAACGTTGTTCTATCATCTAAAATAATACACTTCAACCCTGTATTGGCGTTTTTCTTTTATACACTCTAGTAATAACGGTAAATATCAAAGAATGAATCTCCAGTTTTGGAGAAAAACAAAGTTTGCCCTTTTTAAAAAATTCAATTTAAATAAAAAACTTAGAAACTTCATGGAAACAATTAGGTATTACTGCAATCCGGAGCCTAGAGAAGATATTAATTTTGAATTTTCGAAAAACGATTCAATTTTAAGTTCAACTTATTTATGAAAAAAGTTAAAAATAATTAACGAAAATGCATCGAGGTTTGGGCAAATAGAAAAGTTATGGTTCTCAATATTGCGTGACGGTGAAAGTAAATGATTAACCCCGAAACTCAATTAAAAATTATTTTACTTACCTTAGCGTAGTTAATGTAGCCTACTTATGTGTATACTTTGGTACTTTAGGAGTGAGTAAATTTACTTCCTATAAAATTTAATTTAAGGCAGGGGTTCTAAACCTGGATGGGGCGGGGGCGAAAGAATTTCGTTTTTCGAGGAAGATGTGTATGTTTCAAAAATTAAAATGAAAAAATAAAACTTCTTCATCCAGCAGTTCATCGGTGTAAATTTGTAACATATATGTATCTGTACATACGTAAGAGCATTTTTTTCCCTCCGTAAACTATTTAAAAAAAAACAACTTTTTTGCCGTAGCAAGGATTTGTAATGAACATTTCATGCAACAAGTATTCATAACATTCAAACAAAATATGGATTTCCTTCATATTTTCACAATAATTTTCTTAAAATTTGAGCTCATTATGTAAAAAACGAAAGCTATTTAAAACTACCAAGTAATAAATCTCAAATTCAAAGAAAAGAAAGTCCAACGTATTTGTAACTGTAGCAAGAAAACAATTGAAAACTAATATCTTAATTTCATTTTTTAAATTTTTTATTTCTTACTCAAGAAAACTGCTTTTAAAAATATATTCAATTGCTTGGGTATAACGATGGAAAGCATAAATGACAACAGACCAGGCGGAAATGCTTTGACCACAGTGTGGAAATGCTCATTTAAGAGTCATAATGACAATCAAATGTTTTTCCCCCGGCGATACGAGGTGCGAGATCTGGGGGGTTTGCCGGTCCACAGGAAGCACGCCAAGGTTAACCTTGAAAATTCAAGGCTACGGCACTTTGATTTTCCTTTCGTAATCAAATACTTAAATATTAAATAAATTTAACACACAACAGCTTCAACTATATGTCTCAACCACATACATTCTCTATTTGTTTCACATCATTTGTCAATTTGCAGCCTTTTAAACCTCCAAATTTACGAGAACTACTTCTCAACGCGGAGTAGCGCATCTCGTACCTCTCCTTTCAGTGCCAAGTTAGATTGGAACAGACTATAGCAGAATTTGAAAAGCATAAAAATTTTTGATAGAAAGTGTGAACAAGCAGAGGATAGGTTGTAAAACTAATTTTTTATGGTGTTTTTTAGTGAGTAGTTTCATACACCCCCCCCCCCTTCCTCCCATAAACATAAATTGCCAAAAACGTTCTCCCAAATCCAAAGTCTGGATCCGCCACTGCCTCCCATTGAGGCACCTCCGTTTGGAACTACTATTTTTTTCCCTTCACCAAACGAAATCCGATGGCCTCACCACTGTTCTGGTGAAATATCAAGTCATTCTGTCTAGTGATTTTTTAGGGGGGGGGGGGACCAGTTTAGACGTGTCAAAAAATCCGCTTTTTTATGCCATAAAATATTACTAAAACTATTCAAGAATATGTTGTTAAAATTTCAGTGGGAAATTCCGATTAGTTCCGATGCTATGAGCACTTAAAGCGACTGTGGAGATTCGAAACAGTTCGCAGCATTTTTTTTTTTTTTTCAAACGCGTTTTTCTCGAAACAACTTTTTTTTTTCAACTGGTGGCCATTCTAGCTCAAAGAATTACTGTCCAATCGTTCTGAAAATTTGTGTGGATATTCTTTATTCAATTATTCTCTATATGAACCTACTCCTTGATGATATTATTTATAAAAATATTTTTTTTAATGCATGAAATGTGAAAAAATGGTAGAAAAGCATAACATTGTAATCAAACACCTCAGAAACGTGTAATTTTCGGATTTTTTGATCTCAGGTTCATATTCTTAGAATAAGTTGTTTACAAGAAAGAAAATTTTTAATGATTACAGAGAAGAATTTTGGCTTTGGTAATGCCCATACCAGCAGCAAGATTTTATGGCGATCGCCCACGGACAGTAGCATCTAACTCCACTAATTCCGATGGAAATGACGTCACAAAATTACAAGGTGTACTTAAATATACGAATAAAATATCCTACAAGTTTAAAAAAAACTCTGATTATTTCTTTCCTGTTAAAAAAATCACAAAAAACACTAAAATTTCGACCTCCTAAACTAGTTTTACCCCTTAAGTTGAAATGTTTTGAAATAACAACTTTGTATAACTTTAATCACCCTCATGATTAATCACTTCATGATTTGAGAATTGATCAATTTCCGTATTAACTAACGAAGATAAGTTTACATAATTTATGTGCAATAAAAGCAATTCAGATGGCATTATTAGATGTCTAAATTATTTAAGATTCAAACAAAAATATGGAAGCCGAACGTGACTCAAAGAAAACTCTCTGTATTTTTCTTTTAACTGCCACAAAAACAATTTATTCATGACAGATTTGATTTCAAAACTAACTGGATATTACTCTTATTTATATCAGCCAAATTCTCAAAGGAAAATTTTGCGAACACAATTCCGAGAAAATATTGCCATATGTTTTTCAAAATCAACGAATTATTCAGATTACAAAGACATTTTGAATAAATCTCTAGACACTTTAATCGAAATTCAAAGCTACAGTGAAATTAAATTTTTAAAGCACAGTACATTATTGGTGGAACTTTCAGGCAAATGAAAACAATACCCTCTAATTCCCACAACAGAATAACCATTTTAATTTTCTGAACGTTTGAAAAACGTTCTCGCAAGGGATGTCTCTGAGATAAAAATGCCCGAAGAGATAAAATGATACACGGTAACTCCGAAAACACGAAGCAATTTTCACTTTTAAAACAGAGCATTTAATCTTATTAATGAAGACTTTACATCTGGAAAGATAAATTTGTTAAATATAAATATTCACAGAGGTTTCTGTTTCCGTAAGGTTTTTATTAAAACAATTGCACAAACCACGCTTAATCAAAAACTGCATCTGGAAAATTTATCCCGTGGAAACGTACAGTAGTAGGTGGAGTTAGTGCAAAAATATTTCACTTCTGGACACCAGTGGGAATTTTTTTGTGAATCTTGTGTTCATATAAGAGAGGAAAAAATCACCGGGAGGTACTTGATTGGAGTTTAAGGTATCCCTGTGATGACGTCATCAAAATGGCCGCCATGTATAGATAAATAAGTTGGTTAAATGACTACAACTCTAGTATAGATCTAAATATTGTAAAATTCAAATATATCATCTGAAAACGCATTAAAAAAGCTATTTAAAAGTGTTTGATTTTTCTTTCTAAGACGAATAGTTGAAGAGTTAGTGCAATTTCAACTTTTGGAAATAGATAGAAAAACAAAGCTTCTCTCTCTTTGTATTTTCCGATGCTGACATAAAAATTTCAACATGCTCTGATACTTGCATTATAATTAACCCTTCCAGTTTTATTAAATTTAAATGTGTACTAGCACTACGTGACACATAAGGATCCAAAAAGAAACTAGTATATGTACACATATGCATAAAAATTAGAAAAATGTAGGAGAACGTTAAGCAAAGTAAAATAGAAATACGATACCGTAACTTTTTCACACTGAACAAATCGGAAATTTGTTTTCAAAATTACAGTATATAAAGAAAGAACAATTTACTTTATAGGGTGATTTTCAAAACGATTGATAGTTTGGTGTCCTGACTTTTTCCGTCCAATTTAATTTTGATAAAACTATTATTATTATTTTTTTTTTGGCTTTACATAAACATGTAGTAAGACATTGTTTTTCACTTAACTCATTGCATTCAGAGCTTTTTTCCATGATTGTAAATTGTAATCCTTTTCTATCACTGTAGTTAGCTAGTAATGGAAATATCCTTCTCCTGACTAGAAAATTCACGTATTCTAAATCTTTTTCGTACACTTTCAAACAGCTTTTTAAATTTTTGTGCATTAAAGATGGAAGTACTATTTGTTAGTTGAACACAGCTGAAATAGATTTTACTGAACTGCTCATCTAACATTTTAAAACTTCAACGCAGTTTGTGATCTTATATGCAACTCATGAATGTTACCCCACGAAAAGTTAATATTTTTTACAAGCAAAATATTTCTTTTTTGTAGTTAGCAACAGTATTATGGAAACCATATTTGTTTCTTCATAGAACGTGCAAGTCCAAATCTAGAGTACTTCTGGAAAATTGATCCCCTTGAAACGCACAGCGAAAGATAGAGAGATATATAAGAATTCAAAAATAAATGAGTTATATGTATTTATGTATATAAAGCAAGACATGCGATTGAAAAATTAGAAAAAGTAGGAGAATGTTAGGCACAGTGAAATAGTTATGATACCTTAACTTTTTCAAAATGAACAAATCGGAAATTTATTTTGAAAATTACAGTACATAAAGAAATAACAATTTACTTTATAATATAACTTGCATTGATACAAAATTTTTAATTTTTAGCAGTAAATTTGTACTTTCAAAGAAGAAAAGTGGAAAAATTAAACTCTTTTTTTTTTTTAAAACTGGAGCAAAGTGAAAAATTAAACATTTTTACAATGAAAAATTTTTCATTTGATTATTAAAAATATTTTTCATCAAATGAATGAGTAAGTAAAGGTATGAATGAATAAATGAATAAATAGTGAAATAATATGAAAGAATAAATGTAAATTAATTGATTAAAAAGCGAGAATTAATAAATGAGTGAATTAAATAGTGAATGAATGAGAAAATAGATCAATGAATAGACAAATAAGAGAATTTTTAAATGAAGGAATGCAAATGTATCAATAATGAATGCATAAGTGATTTATAAGAAAACCAAATGAACTTTTTCACTTTGCCCAATCCACTTTGCCTCTCATGCACATCCAGTTGGACAAAACATTTGAAATCAAAATAAACTTAATATTAATCAAATAATTACTGCATCGAATATTAGTAGGCATAAATTAATATTCAAAATTTTAATAATAAATTTATTATTTTAAAATAAAAAAAATTATTTTGACCAGACACTATTACAATATCAGTACCAATTTATTTCTTGAGAAATCCTTAAAAATGTGATTTTTGAAAGTATCCCCATACTTTTGGTCATATAGTGTAGCTTCAGCTTCTTTCTATTTCTCATTATCTTTCAACTGATTCTTCAACTCTATTAAATGCCATGCCTCATATCACTATATATATATATATATATATATATATATATAATTCTAACAATGCAAAATAATATACCCAGTTTGAAACAAACTGTTGACTTAGGGCATTTTTCTTCATATTACATTCGGATGGTCAAGTGACTGCTGTCGCTATTTCAGATTGTTTGTGGCTTTTTGCCAAGATAAGAACATTCCCTATTTGTTTAAGTAGAGATTTTTATTTGAATGCATTTTGTCCCCTACTAATGCTCCCCACTTAAAGAACTAAAAAGGGAAAATCACAATCAGTTTGTTTTGTTTCGAAAAATACTTCTTGCGGATCATTTGAAGTACTATTATTGAAGAAAAGTGGAGTAACTGCAAAGCGAAAGATTCGTCATGATAAATAAATAATTTTGTTCTGAGACGTAAATAATATTAAAGTTAACATCAACAGCGGAATGAAATGACATGAAGCTAAAGAAATAACAAAAGCTACTGTATTTCCTTTTACTCCGAAAAGCATTATTTTAACAACGATTCTGTACTGTCACAGTGTCCCATAATTAAATATCTAAAAACTGAAAAAAATATTATATTGAGCTAAAAAAAAATATGGATACTACTTAATATGGATTCATTAGTAACATAAATAAATGATTTTTTTTACTTCCTTTTACAAAAAAGGAAGTATTGTATTCGCGGAAAAAATTTCACTCAAAAATCGGCTTTAATTTCCATTTTGTTCACCCCTGAATGAAAGTTAATTCTTTTTCAACCCGATCACACGTGGATAAGTGCCTAAGAACGTATAGACCCCCGAAATATACATTTTGATAATACCCGAGTTAATTACAACGAGTTTTCTCGTGACGTCCGTATGTACGTATGTATGTATATGCGTATGTTACGTATGTATGTATGCGCGTATGTATGTCGCATAACTCAAGAACGGTATATCCTAGAAAGTTGAAGTTTAGTACGTAGACTCCTAGTGGGATTTAATTGTGCATCTCCCCTTTTGGTAGCAATCGGGTGTTTCTAAAGGGGTCTTTTGCCCCTTTTGGGGGGAAATCATCGTTAATTTCGATGCAAACTCAAGTGGTGTTATAATTTGGCGGACACGGTGATATATCGCCAGTTTTTTGGTCGCCAAATTTTGGCGCCAACTTGGCGAAAAATTTGGCGATTGAAAAAATTTTTTTTCTTTTTTCTTTTTTTTAATCTGGTTTCAATGGGGCCACTGTTGGTGATATTTAGAGAGTTAACTATTGAATCAAATTAAAATTGCCAATAATAGGAAAATAACATTAAGTTTGTGTGAAAGGAAGTCATGTGATGCACACATCAGCTCGTTTTCTGTAAAATATAATATTTAACAGCTTAAAATGAGTCCCGTAACGTAGGTGTTTGGTAACAAAAGTAAATAAGAAAGATAACATAATTTTACTACGAAATCTCACAACAGCTAAGAAACAGACGCTCTAAAAGATAACATAACACTCACGAAGAAAATTAGAACTTGTTTGGGATGAGTTGTAACAACATTTGCAGCAACATGAATGTACTTTAAAAAAAATGGGTGTGTACTCAAGCATGCGCGTTAGAAGTAATGTTTCATTTTTAAAACGTTCTTTCCTATATTTTCTCTATACTGTCAATTTCTGGTGGTGGGTAGCCTAGTGGATGAGCGCTAGACTCTGAATCAGAGAGGTTCGGATTCGGAACCTTAGGCTGTCAAATTGCTCGCCGAGTACATGTGGAGCACGAGCTCGTAAAATTTGTGGGTTCGAAACCCTAGGGTCGGTCGCTAACAGATACCTTGGGTACCGGGTAACAGTTCCTCCTCTTTGGTATCAGACCAAAAATGTGCAGATCTCCGTGACTCACTTACCATTGCTTGCCGTGGCAGCTAAAAACCCGATAATAAAATTAAATTTAAAGGAGTGTGGATCGCTGGGATGCCATTGTCTGCTATGCGGTTGGCAAACATCCAGTTAAGACGGATCATTCTGAATAAGAGGGAAAAGTACAAAATTGATGAGCGTGTTTCGTTCATTTCAACATGAGTGCTTAATTTAGAAGTCAATACGGGTCATTCCATAGTGACTAACGTAACATTCGCAGCAGATTTTCAAACTCTTTTTACTTACACCGGGAGTAAAAATAAATGTGTTTTGGTTTAATATGCAAAATTTAATTTGTACAACGTGACTATTTTACATTTCTACCAAGAATTTGAAGCAAAATAAGCGCTGGCAGGTGTTTTTTCTTCAAAAAAGGCATTGTGACTAACGTAACATTTTTGCAACCCTGAGAAACAATGCTTATGTTACAAGGCAAATTTTTCTGAAACTTACGCAGGCATTTAAAATTGGCCGATATATTTTTAAGAGGTAAACAATCTATTTTTTAAAATGTACTTCAGATTTATTACAGATGAATCTTTTTTGGCCCTTAATGGTACTTTTACGAAAAACTGTGTGTGACTAACGTAACGTGACTAACGTAACCATCGAATAACAAGCAATGAATGTATATAAAAAACTTTTTGTAATTAATTTCTTGCTCTTATATTACTTTTACACTTTTTAGGAACCTTCTTTGTGTTGCAACATGGTTCCGTCTTTACTTTTTTTTCTATATTAGTGTAAGAAATTGAATGGAAGGATTCAGTTAAATTAACTCAATTTGAATGTGCCAAAAAAATAAACAAATAAAAAAACTGCTTTTACAAACTGAATAACATCATTTTGGGCAAATTAAATCCTAAATATCTCTCTTTTAAAAAATTAACTTTATGCAAGTTAATAGTTTCATCAAATTCTTATATTCTGCAGATATACTACTTATCGTCATAAGAAACTCCTAGTACTTTTCAATAGCATATTATTTTTTGAGGTTTACTGATTCATCGAGCGAAAAACGCTGTGCATCTTTTTGAATTAAAATGTAATATTGAAAAAAAAAAAATATTCGAACGTTTTTGCAGAATGCATTTTAATTCCAGATATCACCGCAAATGTTTAAATTTCTAAATGATCTTTCTTGCATTTTCTGAAATATATGGCAGCAGCGCTTATTGTCACTGTATCATGTAACATCTTCAAATGTTTTCCAACGAGCAGCCATTACTTCATTTTAATAGGTGGAGATGTATTTTTCAAAAATAGAGACGTTCTTTTTTATTAAGACTGTATTTCTATTAAGTTAATTTTTAAGCTTGGATTCTTGTGTTGAATGCACATTCAGCAGAGTACTCATTTTGCTTTACTTTTCTCTTTTAATAATTCTTAAAATTGGAAGTATCTTTTTAAAGACTTTTAAAAAAGTATTTTTCTAAGTAAACAGAAGTTCTACAATGTAATATTACTGATATTTTTCACCCTTTATATTTTTAATCAATAAAGAATGCTTACATATTCAAAATTGCTCATGAAAATGTACATTGAATTAAATAAATTTTAAATATTAACAATCATTTTTAAAGTGTTACGTTAGTCACATGCAAACTGTTACGTTAGTCACACTAATTATTTTATATCTACTAATACTAAAATAAATATTTTGCACTTTTTAAGTATATATGACACTGATGTAATAAAATAAAAAGTGCTGTTTGGTTCAATCATCTGGTTTCGTTTTTAAGCAGAAAATAGTACATTTTCGTGACTAACGTAACGTAAATATTTTCAGTGAAATAACCGAACTAATTAAAATACTTATCTTATAATGTATGCAAAAAGAACAGTCAATTTTATTGGACCAACATCTAATCACTTAGAATAAACATAGTTGTTTTAAAGATTTTCAAAAAATTTTATATTACAGAAGAAATCTCAGGCGCATATTTTTTGCATATGCTAAACCTTTTCTACAACCTCGCATGATTAGAGCCAGAAGAAAAACATCGAATGACATTTTTGCAAACTGTTACTAAATTTATGTACTAGAAAGTATGCTGAATAAAATGATAGGTCACAGTTAAGGCTTTGTGGAAAAAAAATTCTCAGGTTGAGGTTGACATTTCTATGGAATGACCCATACACATTTTCAAAAGCTGGCCTCTCTGATAACTAATATAAATGCGTCCATTTCCGCCTGTAAACGGGATGTTAGCCTTTCCATCTCATCGGTGTCAGTCTGTAAATAACCTGTCAGTTTGGAAAGAGCTATTTGCTTGTCGCGAAAACAAAAATGAATAATAGTAATTTAAAAAGTTTATGGACTTTTAAAATTTTGCATAATCCAGATTTTTGGGACTTTCCTCGATTCAAGTAATCCATTTGAAATCTTTATTTCAGAACATACCTGCTTAACGAATATTTATTTTAGATGACAGCGAAACTTTCAACATTCTAAAAACCCCTGTGTACCCGCAATGTACGAGTTTATAACCAAAGTTTTCACCCAGAGAAAACTTGAGCTATCAAATGTGTTTGGATCATTGGGAATTTATAAGCGATGACACTATGTTAAAACGCGCTGATGTGTGCATCACATGACTTCCTTTTACTCCAATTTAATGTCACTTCCCCATTATTGGCAATTTCAATGTGATTCAATTGTTTACTCTCTAAATATCACCAACAGCGGTCAAATTAAAACCAAAATTAAAATAAAAATAAAAATTTAAAAAATCGCCAAATTTGTCGCAAAGTTGGCGACCAAAAGACTGGTGATATATCACCAAGTGTCCGACAAATGATAACACCACTTGAGTTTACATCGAAATTAACAATGATTTCACGCCAAAAAGAGGCTAAAGACCTCCTTAGGAACATCCGAATACAACCAAAAGGGAAGGTGCACAACTAGGCCCCACTAGGAGTGTTCGTACCAAATTTCAACTGTCTAGGACATACCGTTTTTGAGTTATGCGAGATACATACGCACATACACACATACATACGGACATCACGAGAAAATTCGTTGTAATTAACTCAGGTGTCGTCAAAATGGATATTTTGGGTGTCTGTATAGGTTCCTAGGCATATATCCACGTGTGGTCGGTGCAATACTTCCTTTTACAAAAAAGGAAGTATTGTATTCGCGAAAAAATTTTCACTCAAAAATCGGCCTTAATTTCTGTTTTGCTCACCCCCGAATGAATGTTGGTTTTTTTTTTCCACTCGACCACACGTGGATATATGCCTAGGAACGTACAGACCACCGAAATATCCATTTTGACGATCCCCGAGTTAATTACAACGAGTTTTCTCGTGACGTCTGTATGTACGCATATATGTGCGTATGTGCGTGTATGTATCTCGCATAACTCAAAAACGGTAAGTCCTAGAAAGTTTAAATTTAGTACGTGAACTCTTAGTGGGGTCTAGTTGTGCACCTTCCCTTTTGATTGCTTTCGGATGTTCCTAAGGGGGCTTTTGCCCCTTTTTGGAGGGAAATCAGTGTTAATTGCGATGTAAACTCAAGTGGTGTTATAATTTGGTGGACACTTGGCGATATATCGCTAGTCTTTTGGTCACCAAGTTTTGGCGAAAAATTTGGCTATACTTTTTTTTTTTTTAAATCTGGTTTCGATTTGGTCACTGTTGGTGATGTTTAGAGAGTAAACTGTTGAATCACATTAAAATTGCCTATAATAGGAAAATGACATTAAATTGGAGTAAAAAGGAAGTCATGTGATGCACACAGCTCGTTTGTAAAAGGAATTAAAAAGAGTTGAAATTGAAGTTGCAATCAGGAATACATCGATGAGAAAGTAGGCAGGGTTATGCTGCCTTGGGCAGGTACAGGGCAGTAACTGCAAATTTTTCATTTTTCAATTTTTTGCATTTTTGTCATCTATTGTACATAGGCTTTATTGTACAAGCTTACTTATTTGGTTTCCACTGAAAAAAAAGCACGAAAAAAACATCTAATTCCAATATTTTTCTATTGTTAGTATTAAATCCAACACACATTTCTTCAAATATCTCGAAAACTCATTTCTGCAGATACTGCCCTTTACATGCCCACTGCAGTCTTTACTAATAATAAAGCTGAAAGTCTCTCTGTCCGGATCTCTCTCTGTCTGTCAGGATCTCTGTGACGCGCATCGACCGTTCGGCCGATTTTCATGAAATTTGGCATAAAGTTAGCTTGTAGCATGGGGGTGTGCACCTTGAAGCGATTTTTCAAAAATTCGATGTGGTTCTTTTTTTAAATACTGTTCAAGGCTTTCACGGCCGGCGTCAATATGAGGAGATAACATTTCCGGGCTTATTGGCCGTGATCTAATTGGAGTAGAAATTCCAGACGTTTCGGCTTGCTTTGCTGCAGCCATCATCAGTGGTTTGAGTTTGTTGAGACTGATTCCTGGCTCCGGTGGCTCCGGTATTTAAGCAAACTGCTGCTGCGCTGCTGGTCCTGATTGGGAGGCGTTCTCAAGCCGCTGGTGGAATAAGGTTCCTGATTGGATGAGATTCAAGCCGCTGGGTGATCCTGGTACCTGATTGGATGGGATTCACAAGCCTTGGTGGCTGCCAGTTTCTGATTGGATGGGACCACAGTATGTTTTAGACTGTTGTGGCGAGTGGATCTAAGGGCAGGGATCCATGTTTTTGGTAAATTGAAATTCTCCTCTTTTCTGTTGAAATTAAAGGGATGTTTGAAAATTTCTATAGCTTCGCGATGAAGACGGGCAAAGTAATGAGATGTTGTAGCCAAGATTTCTGTGTCTTCAAATTTGATAAATCACAAAAGTCCCAGTTGAAGATGCACTACAGCTGATTACTCCAAGCACGTCCTGACGACCACTTATTTCCAGTGGAACACAAAATTCTACGAACAACGGGATCGAGTTGCCATGGGCAACCCCTTAAGCCCTGTCATCGCTAATTTCTAAATGGAGTTCTTCGAACAGAAAGCCCTTGCCTCCTCCACAGAGAAGCCCGAGGTTTGGTTCCGATACGTCGATGACACTTTTGCAGTGTGGATCCTAGGAGAAGAAGACCTGCAGTTGTTTCTTCAGCATCTAAATAGCATTCATCCCTGCATTCAGTTCACCATGGAGAAGGAGAGCAATAATCAGCTGCCTTTCCTCGACGTTCTTGTGACGAAAAAGGAAGACGGGACGCTCTGCCATCAAGTGTACCGCAAGTCCACACACACAGACCGTTACCTTCATAAGAACTCAAACCACCACCCGAGACAAAAAATGGTTGTCATCAATACCCTCTTGCACCGAGCAGAAAGAATCTGCGAAGAGACACATTTGAAGGAGGAACTGAAACACCTTGAGCTAGCATTTCAAGCCAATGGATTCACTAGAGGAGAAATTAGAAGAGCCCTTCATCCCAGGAGGTCCCAAAATAACGAACAGAAGCCTACCCCATCTGAACCATTAGGGAAAGTGTTCTTACCCTACCTACACAGAGTTACTGACCGAATTGGAAAACTCCTTGAAAAACACAACATCAAGACCATTTTCAAGCCCACCACTCAACTTAGGAATTGTTATCGCCCGGTGAAAGACCCCCGTGACCCTTTCTCCACATCTGGAGTTTACAAAATTCCGTGCTCCTGTGGATCAGTTTATGTCGGAACTACGAAGCGCAGCATCAAGACACGCCTTTCTGAGCATGTTCGTTCATTGCCGTTTAGGAAACTATGATAAATCAGCCGTAGCCGAACACAGCCAACAAGAAGGAGTTCACAACATCAAATTTGAAGACACAGAAATCTTGGCCACAACATCTCATTGCTTTGCCCGTCTTCATCGCGAAGCTATAGAAATTTTCAAACATCCCTTTAATTTCAACAGAAAAGAGGAGAATTTCAATTTACCAAAAACATGGCACCCTGCCCTTAGATCCACTCGCCACAACAGTCTAAAACATACTGTGGTCCCATCCAATCAGAAACTGGCAGCCACCACGGCTTGTGAATCCCATCCAATCAGGTACCAGGATCACCCAGCGGCTTGAATCTCATCCAATCAGGAACCTTATTCCACCAGCGGCTTGAGAACGCCTCCCAATCAGGACCAGCAGCGCAGCAGCAGTTTGCTTAAATACCGGAGCCACCGGAGCCAGGAATCAGTCTCAACAAACTCAAACCACTGATGATGGCTGCAGCAAAGCAAGCCGAAACGTCTGGAATTTCTACTCCAATTAGATCACGGCCAATGAGCCCGGAAATGTTAGCTACTCATATGGTTCTTTTTTTACTCCAATTTTAAGAACAAAATTATCATAAGATGGACGAGTAAATCACGAAATTATCATAACGTGGAACCGTAACATGGGCACAAGCCAATTGGCGAGAAAATTCACTACACACTATTTGTAAATATACAGGCGAACCAAAAGACCTTTTAATTTTTCTTTTACGGGCAAAGCCATGCCGGTACCACTCGTATGAAATAAAGTGATTGATTATCACCAACCTCGCGAAGGGGCCGAATAAATTAGCTGCTGGATCGGTTTTCTGGTTTTGATATAATGTCATAAAAGAGACTGATTAACTTGCAAAAATAACTTAGTTTAGAGATCATTGCCCCCATAATACTAATGCCTTTCGCATTTGCCTCAAAAAGGTGATCTTCCTTTAGCGCTTGCGTTGGCTTCCGCTACGGAGGACAGCGGTTTACCTAGCGGCAATCCGACAAACGCGTTCCTATGGCAATTGACCCAAACAATTCAAATCAAACGTTAATTGGCTAATTTCAAAATTTAAATTTAGGAACTAACCAATTGATTTCTTTGCTATTAATTTCTATTGCTTTAGATAGATGGCAGTAACCGCGGTACCAAAATTTGCTTATCCTCGATCCCTCGATTTGGGTTAATTTTTGTTCTATGTCAAAAGCGAGAAAGCCACAGGCATTTAGTATTCAGGTGGCTTTGGTTTAGATTAACTACCAATTGAGATATTATTGAGAATTGAGATTCAATAACGCAATACAGCGTGTCAGCTCTATATCACTCCATTTCAAAGCAGCCATCAGGAGTACAAAAGCAAAATCGGAGCAAGATCAGCCATTTACAATCGAAACGCCACAACGTACGTAATTGAAATTAGAACTTTTATGCATAGACATCTTATGCGCAAACAAATAACCCAAAAGCTCTTGGGAAATCATTCCCTAATCCAGAAGAAACAACATCAGAAGAAGCTGCCGCATCGAAGCGATACACTGAACAAATTTGGTTCGCTTGACCCCCGCAAAAACCCGAAGAGGCATTAATGGTGGATATTCATCCTCAGTCGCCATTATCGAGCGCCGAGAGCAATTCCTATACAAAGGCACCCGAAACAACGAAGAATGGTATTACCTAAGCGAGTTATTTTGTGAAGGATTCTCAGGCCAAAGATTGATTCCCAGATTCGCTGAGATCAATTTCTCGATTTGTTGTCAAGACGGGAGACAGCATCGACCAAAATAAAGACTAATCACTTCTTTCGTGTGGACTATCCACCGCAATTTGGTAGTTTTTCTGGTCTAGAAAGAAAAAGTCATTTCCGTAAGAAAAATAAGCGAAATCATAACGACTTATAGTCAGTAGTAACTTAATGGGTTTTCAAAAAGAGACAGATGCAATATTTATTTTTAATTTCCCATGCATCCCATTACATGCGTACAAAGCTAAGGCGTTTTTTTTTTTTTTTTTTTTTTTTTAATTTTCTTCATGACGTGAAAATATTTCTTTTTAGAGGAGTGAAATGCATTCGGAATAAATTTCAGTTTATGCCATAAAAAGAAGAACATTAATGAATTATTACATATATATATATATATATATATATATATATATATATATATATATATATATATATATATATATATATATTATACGTATGATATAAATACATATGGTAGGTATAAATATATCGTCCATTTATATCATACTATAGTGCATGAAGTAATAATGAAAAAAGAAATGGTTTATGCAGCAAGAAGTGTCAAAAACTAACATTAAAAAAAAAAAAGTTTTTTTCTTTTCATTTTAAATGGGTCAAAATGAAAATGGCAATTTCCTTATAAAATAATCTAAATGAATTCATTGAAATATATTTATTCTTTTATGTAAATACTATTAAAGAGAAAATGCATAATTACTACATCAAAGCGTTTAAAATTCCATATTGAAACACTAACGTGGAAATTGGGTCCAATCCGAAATAAATTGCCAAAGTGTTGCTTGCTTGTCCCACTTGGCAGACAGAAACATCATACCAAGTCCATGAAGCCGTGCAAACAAAGTCCCTCCAAAACAGCAGAAGGGTCGGAATACAGCTGATTCAGGTCACAGCCGATGCAAGAGAAAATATGGGCGGGAGCAGCCTGAGTCAAATTGCATTTTGGGCACAAGGGGAAAACCTTAATACCAGCCACATGTCGCTGTGCTCGAGTGTGTCCACTTCTCAGTCGGGCTAGGACGGTTTGTTGTTCCCTACTACTTGCCCGAAGTAAAGCAGCGCCAGGGCGGGATGCTTTGTACCATTCATGAATAGGGGGCTGTCTCCAAGAGGAACTGATGCTTTGCTTAACACGGGTGGCAATTTCTGAAAAAGAAAGGCATCCGTTATGGGGAGAGATCTCTCGGCTCCCCTGACGAGCCAGCCCATCAGCAATCTCATTTCCAAATACATCAACATGTGACGGTATCCATTGAAAAGTAATGGTGAGACGTTTACTCAAGTGTTTGAGATGTTCGATTATGTTCAGAGTCGTTTTGTCACCTTGTTTCCACCATTCAGACAGATGCTGAATAGAGCTTCGGCTATCACTCAAGATCCAAATATCAGTACTGACACTCTCTGTGACGCAATAATTCAGAGCCTCCTCAATAGCTAGAAGTTCGGCCCGGAAGACGGAGCAAAAATCGGGGTTTTTAATACAAATCTTAATGCCGTTTCCTTCTCTGATATAAACACCGCTACCGGAGATAGCGCCGTCACCCCTGCTACCGTCAGTATATATTTGCAATGCATCACATGGGATTTGGTGAATAACCTCCAAAGCAAGTTGTCTAAGATACTCCGGGTGTTGGGAGCTCTTGTTGGTGTACGAGCACAAGTGAGGTTTGAAGAAAACTCGTTCATGTAATGATGGGGCAGCATCCAGACCACAAGTCAGTGAAACATATTCAACTTCATTAAAAAGGAAACCCTCGCTTTCAGCAAAGCCAAGTGGACTCTGTCTCTTAAGGCGTTGATTATTCTTCCAGTTTCGTACATAACTGGAAGTCCTGTTCTGGTCACCATAACTAATAAGCTTAGCAAAGTATTTAGCCAGGAGATATCTGCTTCGGAGTCCTAGAGGTTGCAGGTCAGCCTCATACAGAACAATATCCTTAGGGCAACAATTTCGGAGGCCAGTGATGATTCTTGCAGCAGAGAGCTGAACCCTTTCCAGTTTTTCAAGGTTACTGACAGCGGCAGCCCGATATACCTGCAACCCATATTCCAAAACGGGACGAATGAGCGCAGTATAAGTATTTCGAAGTGTCTGGGCATCCGCTCCCCAGGTCCTGCCAGAGATATATTTTAAAATTTTCAGTCTCTGTTTGCCTCTTAGGATCAAGTTATTTATATGTGCATGACTGAGAATTTCCTGATCAAGGATATAACCCAAATATTTCGGGTGCTTTTCGCATTTCAGCCGTTTTCCCAGCAGAAAAACTTCAGGCTCGTAATTATAAAAATGTCTATTTGTGGTAAATATACTTGCAACAGACTTAGAAGGATTGAATATAATTTTGTGCTCTATAGCAAACTTCTCGAGTTCAACGAGAGAAGAGTTGATGTCCTCTTGAGCAGTAGTTAGACTTCCGCTGGTGCTCCAGATAATTATATCATCAGCATACAGTCCTGTACATTTCTTAGTATTATCCCCAATCTCGATTCCGGTTATAAATAAGGAGAACAGGGTGGGGCTGAGTACAGATCCTTGTGGTATACCTTGACTTAGTCTGACTTTGCTTGAAATGATGTCTCTAAATTTCACGCGTATATATCTAGCTCTTAGGAAATCAGTTACTCCTGGTAGGGTCACCCTAGGCGTGAAGGCCACTCCATTATGCTCAGCTAAAGTCTGCAGGCATGAGGCAAAGTCAGACTTCAACCTAAAGGTGCCTCAAGGTATTTACCTCCTGAAGCTGCAACTTCACCCCTTCACCATGATTGCCAAAGTAAAATGTAGAAATAAATAAAAATGATTTGAACATACTATATCCTTAGTAATTTCCGTATCTAAGCGTTTTAAGAAAAATGAATGAAATAATAATGACTTATAGTCAGTTACTAAATGGGTTTTGAAATAGAGACAGATGCAATATTTGCTTTTAATTTCTCATGCATCCTATTACATGCATACACAGCTGGGCGTTTTTGTTTTGTTTTGGTTTTTCTTTTTATGACGCGAAAATACTCCTATTTAAGGGATTGAAATGCATTCTGAATAAATTTTAGTTTATCATTTCAAGATTTTGTCCTCACTAAATGTCATTCAAGAAGAACATTAATAAATCGTAACATTCTAAAAGTCATGCCATTGTACATGAAGCAATAATGGAAAAAGAAATTGTTTATGCAGCAAGAAATGTGTAGTTAAAAACTAACATTTCGGAAAAAAAAGTTTTCTTTTTTTTTCCTTTTTTTTCCAATTTGAATGGGGCAAAATGAAAATGAAAATTCTCTTTGAAATGTTCTAAATTAATTCATTGAAACTTGTTTATTCTGTTGCTTAAATATCATTAAAAGAGAAAATGGATAATTACTACATCAAAACGTTTTAAAGTTCCATATTAAAACACTAACGTGCAAACTACATCCAATCCGAAATAAATTGACAAAGAAAAATGGAGAAATAAATGAAAATGAGATGTCCTGTATCTAAGCGTTTGAAGATAGGTGCTAAAGAATAACCTACAATTATTCAACCGGCAAGAAATTGCTGAAAAAGTCAATAATAATGAAAATAATAATAATAATAAAAATAATTAATAACAATAAACGCTGTATGTTCGAGTTTTATACTATCGAAAAAAAGCAGACGATACTATAAAAATTTCAGAGAATTAATTTCATTGGACATGGTGCAATACATCACGTGGTCGCTATCTGGCAATCACTAAGACAGTATATTTTTGAGGTAAACGTCAGGCTTAGGGCGAAGACAGATCAATAAGCAGTCTTGATTGCTCAAAAAAAAAATAAATAAATAAATAAATAAAAAAAAATCATGATTATGTAACGTCCATTTATATCAGATTCTTCCATGGTATAAATAACAAAAACTCAATTTAATAATCGAATCAAGTATTAAAAACTACAAAACGGGTTTCACGTTGAAGGAGATACGTATCAATTTCATTACAGGTTCTCCTTGAGAAATTTTATATTTGAGTTAAAAATAACGTCATCCAAGTTAATGCTAGTATGTCACGATAAGGTTAAGGGACGTTAAAAATAGAAATAATGGTTGTTTTCAGTTGAGCATTGCAGAAAATGGTCAGATATTTGGTACCGAGAAAGGTTAAAATAAAAGAGTTTTTTCAAAAGAGGGATTAGAAGCAATAAAGGAACGATTTTAATTAAGTATTAAATCATTCTCATTCAGGGCAATCTTGAACTTCAGGACAATCTTGATAGTTCTTTAAAAGAGCAATTTTTTTTTTTTTTAAATCGTTTTTCCTTATTTTTAATCCATACAAATAATAAAATGAGATATTTGTGTGCAGCGCGAATTCTGAAAAGACAAAAATGCCTAAAAGACTTGAAATTTGTGGTACAAGTGCATGGGGTTCAACCGTATATCACCAAATATATAATTAATTAATTTGAGAAAAATATATTTAATGTTTTATATGATGTTTAGCACTTTTTATCAACAAAGCTCGAACTAATTAAAAGAAAATAAACCAGGGCTGCGAAGTCAGCGAGAAAATGACCGACTAAGACTCCTGGAATTTTAGAGCCTTCGAGTCGAATTCCGACTTTTTTACCCTCGAAACAGTCCGACTCCAACTCGAACTCCGCAAGCACTGGCAGAGTTACGGACTTAAGGGAAAAATAACCGCCTCCGATTCTTGGAACTTCAAACTTTCGACTCCGACTCCGATTCCTTTGCCCCAAAATCAGCCTCACTTCGACTCTTCGACGCCAACTCTGCAGCCCTAAATAAAACAACGCAAGAAGGCACGTACTGAGTTATCCTGCAAAATTAGTACTTTTTTTTTTACCCTGTTTTACTTTCTTTTGGTTTTCAAGCGCAAAGATATTTATTCAATTCTGGAACTAATTGTTTCGTTATTTCTTTGTGCATTGCTGCAAATAGAAAAATTCAGTTTTGCAAGCTAAATTGAGTTCTTACAGTTTAACAAGAACTACTAAAAAATTAGTTCTAATTGTTAAGAATCTAATTTTTTCTCAAGAATTCTGTTCAAGTTAGAATCACACTAAATATATACACTACCCCCAGTTTCGCCGACATTTAAAACTCCCCCCCCCCCCTCCCTTAAATATATAGCTGAAGGTAAGACTGAAATTGAAAAAAAAAAGAGGGAAGGAAATTTCGTGTTGGCGAAACTGGGGGGACACCGTCTATGCACATCGATATATTTCTAAAAATCCTCCCCAACACCCCCATTGCAGATTTAACAAAGTATTAAAATGTAAGAATATATCAATGATAATAAGGGCAAAGAAATCATTAAACGTTCTGTTAAAATTAAAAGAATCACTCAAGAAATTAAGACAAAGTATTAGTAAAAAAAATTCCATTTAAATTACATTAAAATTCAAATATATGAGACAGTTGCACAAAACATAACATTGAATAACATTATAGATTACATTGAAATGCAATACTATTTTCTAACTAAATTAAAAATCATTAAAAGGTAAATCGAACGTTCCACCAAAATTTGAAAGAATCTGATTAGTAAATAGAAAAAACCGTTCAATGTGTTTAAAGTTATGGGTCATTTTTCAGTCATTAGTGTAACTTTCCTGTCTCACGCCCTTTACAGAAAAAAAAAACTTTAAGGAACAATTCATTTAACAATGCTTTTTAATTTCATCAAAAATATATCTATTTAAAACTCAACAATTTCTTAATAAACATTTTTTATTTTAGTATATTTTTGGTTCACAAAATGTGAATTCACACCTCCGTGGCATGTCACACACCTTGTGTGACTGCCACGTTGCTGAATAACTTGTTTAATTAAAAGTATATACTTATTTATGTATTATTCCTTTCACAAGTGTCTCAAATACTAATTGTTGAGATATATTTAACTTTTTAATGTTGTGTTTTAGTTAGTTTTAGAAGGACAAGGAGTCATGTCACGCAATAAATTCTCACCTCCGTTACCTAAACACAAAATACCATTCCTCATTAACACGTCTCAGTAATTACATCAAATTTTATTTTCCGTGAAAATGGGAACCACCTTGTTTATTTTCAGTCATAGTTGAAGTTGTGAGATTTTTGTCGAAAAACAAGAAGATAGATTTTGCTTTAAAAACTTAGTACGGTTATTCTGACTTCTCACCTCCGTGAACTTCAATTTGTAAATTAATGTAAAAAAAAGAAGTGAACATGTTTTCATATGCTTAACATGTGCAGATTGTAGCAACGAAGAAAAAAAAATTCCATGAAAAATGTATCTATTAGGCCTATATTAAGGGAAAGATCCTCACCTCCGTGACAGGCCTTATCAATGTCATTATTTCTGAGGTAAAAATAACTGATGGAAGGGAAATACATCAATAATAAGCTTTCTACAAAATTATAAATTGCCATTACATCCTCAAATTTACTAAATACTATTTTTAACATAACTACTAATTAAGCCGTATTTTAATTAAGAGGGCTTAATATTATATTTCCACTAATCCTTAAAATAGCTAATTGTTAGCACAATCAACAAAATTTCTACTTTGATATTAAATTGGCATCGATTTTCAAATATTAAAAGTTTTTATTTTTATCTTTTTTTTTCGTGAACAAGGCATTTTTTATTTTTAATATTTATGAGTAAAATAATTGAAACTTAGCTGGGCCATTGCTTATGGTTACTTCTAGTAGGTACCACTTTCATGTAAGAATGAAAAAAAAAAAAAAGAAAACAAAAAGTTTCGAAATTGAAAAAAATTGGCGTTCAAAAGTTACGTTTTCCGGAGAATGACCCTGACATTAAAGTTCCAACTAAATTAAAGAACTAAACAACAGCAAAAGTGAACTTAAAAATACATTAGAACTTAAAATCATCAGTCACGTAAATAAAAGATAATAATAATAATAATTAATTTGAACTTTGACATCTTGAATTTTAATTATGTTTTTCGCAATCACGAGTGTGTGCGTGTGTGTTTGTGTGTGGGGGAGGGTATGTTTGTTTGTGTGGGGGGGGGGTATGTGTATGATATGTGTGTAGCTATGTGTGTGTGCGGGTAGTTGTGTGTATGTGTTTGTGTGTGTATGTGTAGGTGTCTGTATGTATGCGTGTGTGTGTACGTGTTTGTGTGTGTAGGTGTATGTGTAAGTGTAGGCAAATAAGTGACGCAACCTGGAGACGGTTTTCGCTAGAGGAGCAGCATCGTGAGGCCGGTCGACGGTGGTGCAGCAGAGGGAGGCGGGGGGGGGGGAATAAAATCATAGGAACATCAAAACCGTCAAGTGAGAACAATAAGCAATCGTGATTGCTCAAGAAAAAGTTTTATTAAAGTTTAGAATAATTCGACAATTAAATTGGAAAAAAAAAACTGTTTGGTAATTAACAAGCTGTGTTACTATGTAAAATAATGTTCTAAGTAAATTAGTCAGCATTAATAGCTCCATTAAAATTTAAATAAGTTCAGCAAATATGTAAAGCGGACCATTAAGAACATAAAAAGTTGCATTAAAAGGTAACACACATTTCTAACTAAATTAAACAACATTAAAAGGTGGATTTAAAATTCCATTCAAGTTTGAGCTAATCCGTCAAGTAAATGGAAAGCGCCATTAAGTTCAGTAAAAGTTCAATTAAAATAAAGTTATGGCTTATTAAATAAATAAAACCATATTAAAAACTCCATTCAGAAAGCTGCAAATTTTCAATTCAAATTTTTTGAATCAATTACTAAGATAATCATTAAATCTTGAATTAAATATGTAACACTAAAACATGAAGGAGAAAATACTTACTGTAAGAAGAATCCAAAGCAATAATCCAAAATATTTGAAAGAACTAGCTTAAAATTCTTTTCTTAAAATAAGTAAAACTTAAAAAAAAAAAAAAAAGAAAAATTAATTTGAATTTTGACATCTTGAATTCAAATTATGTTTTTCGCAATCACAACTGTGTGCATGTAGGCGTGTGTGTTTGTGTGTGGGGGTATGTGTGTTTGTGTGTAGTGGTATGTGTATGTGTGTGTAGGCATGTGTGTTTGTCTGTGTGCTGGCATAAGTGTGTGGGTAGTTGTGTATATGAATGTGTGTATGTGTGTGTGGGGGGGGTATGTGTATGTGTGTGTAGGCATATGTGTTTGTGTCAGTGTGCAGGCATGAATGTGTGGGTAGTTGTGTGTGTGTGTGTGTGTGCGTGCGTGTGTGTGTAATTGTGTATGTATGCGCGTGTGTGTAGGACATGGATGCAACCTGGAGACGGCTTTCGCTATAGGAGCAGCATCGTAAGGAGCCGGTCGACGGTGACAGGGTGCGGAGGGTGGCGGTGGGAAAATAAAAAGATAGGACATCAAAACAGTCAAATGAGAACAATAAGCAATCGTGATTGCTCAATAATTCAAAAACAATAGAACTATAATTAAGATTAAACAAATCTGACAAAAGTAGACCACGAAAAAGTTTAAAACATTCTACAATGCAAAATTTTACAAATGTATCGAAGTTCTAAAAACTGAAAAGACAAAAGATATGTTGCCAGTTTTCAAAAAATGACTCTGAAAAAGTTAAAAATATTATTATTTGGAATAAAAAAAAAAAAAACTAGAGCAATCAATTAGAATTTTGGAGTAGTTGGCTCTTAATACAATGATTCGCCAAGCAAATAGAATATCATTATTGTTTAAGGGTTGCCAAAATCAAGAAAGAATCCTCCCTCGCCAAGATAAGGAAGCGGGTTGCCATAAAAATATTTTCCCCGCGACTAGGTTACCGTAATTCTACCAGAATGAGCTCAATTAATATCCAAAATACTTAGCGACAATGAGAAGCACCGTTATTTTATTGTCAAAGGAATATGAAAAGCTCGGACTATTCTTGTGTGTGTGTGTACCCAAAATCTTTCTTTAGAGAAATATTTACTTTTCGAATGGTTTAATAAAAAATAATAAGTAAAGTTATACGTATTGTCTTGCATTGAAAGATGCAGAAAGTGATTTGTTTGAATTTCTTTGTTAACAATCAGTCACTCATAGTAAAGTACATTGTTCAAACATTTTCCCTCGGGCTTGAAGATGGAATGTGGAAAAAGTAAAGCAGAAATGTAGAGTTAGAACGGTTATTTATTGTAAATGTCAAGCAACGATCTATATTTAAACAGAAGTTAAAAAGTAGTTTAACGTTAATATCGGCTCTCAGTGGCGGTTTTCACGAAATTTTTTGAGGCACAAAGTTTGTACTAATAATTAGTAACAAGCTTTCATTTTGATAATGCGATCCTACAGTTCCCTAACAGTTCCTGATAGTGCCCTAGCTTTGAGTAAATGTTCGGATCCAAAATTAGACCCTTGCTCCTTGCATGTAGAATAAACCTAAAGAACATTAACCATTCTTTCATGTGACTTTATTGCAGAAATTCAATAATTAATTTAGGTGAATAAGAACGAAATCACTTATTCCTCTTACAAGAATGTTGATTTCGCATGCCTATTGTGATTTCAATACTTCACTTTCCTTCAGAACTTTTAAGTGAATGCTTAAGTAAGATTACAGTCGAATAAAAGGTGTAAAGTGTAAATATTGAAGAACGTTTCTAATAAATATACGGCTATTAATATAAACATTTGACTATAGTTGGTGCAAACTTAACCTGGTAGCAGCGACGTAATGCTAGTATGATTAGGGTCTGTGTAGCCTTCCCAAGGCTGCCAAGCTATGTGTACCCCAACTATTGATGTCAACATCTCCCAAATGAAATGTCACCGAAGTGATAAGTATGATATCAGTCACTTTGCCAGTTGTCAGTTCAATATTATATGCTTTTCCAGTTTCATTTTTTCGTCCTATAGCAAGATTTGCAAGAAAAGCTAAAGTAACAAAGTTGCCCGTTTTCTGTATCAATCAGTTTACTATAGTTGGGACAAGCCTATGGCAGCATCGCAATGCTGTGATTAGGATTTGTGTATCCTTCCCAATGCTGCCAGGTTAGGTTTGCGCCAACTATAGTTTACTCTAGGTGGAGAGCAGCTGTGCCACGCTTACGGCCCGCGGTCCATATGCGGCCCGAGAAGCTGATCTATGTGACCCGTTGTTTTTCTCAATGTTACGAAACAAAAACTAAGTTCTGGAAACTTCCAAAACAACCGATTATCTTCATTCGGGATCAAAAATAATTGTTGCAAATTTGGAGCCAAATAGTTGTAAATTAGTATTTAAAAAAGATGGAAATTAAGTATTAATAAAATATGTAAGCATGTAATAATGATAACAGCAATTCTTCGTTTGTAATTTTCCTTCCTTTTCCGTGTTTTCCCATTTTACCTTGAAACAAAACAGCGAATATATTTAAATGTTATAAGTGTTCTGGCCTGCGAGAATCCTCTTAATATAAGGTGCGGCCCTCGGGGGAAAAAAAAGGTTGGACACCACTGGTTCAGAGGAATCTTGTTAACGTAGAAACGGGCGAAATGAAAGCTGTACTTTAACAAGTCATAGTAGTCTCTCCCTTTGATTTTTCGGACATGGAATTAGTCTCAGTATATCCAGGGCTGTAGAGTAGCAGCCGTATAGTCACAGTCGGACTGATTTTGGGGTAAAGGAGTCGGAAGTCGAAAGTTTAAAGTTCCAAGAGTCGGAGTCGAAGTTGTTCATTTTCCCTCAAAGTTCGCAAGTCTGCCAGTGTTTGTAAAGTCAGAGTCGGAGTCCGAAGAATTTTCGGGTACAGTGGGGTCGGAGTCGGAGTCGAAGGCTCAAAAATTTCTGGAGTCGAGTCAGAGCTGGAGTCGGCCATTTTTCCTCCAACTCCGCAAATCTTAGTATATCTTTCTATATCTCAACAGTTATTCAAATTATGCTGACCAAAAATCTTGTTGACATCGCAAACTTTCATAAAATTGCAGCTTAACATTTAAGTTAGTAATCTTTAGCTTGCTCTGTGAAAATTTATCTCATGAATTTATTTAGCTTTTCCTCACATCACGTTTCATAAAAGGATTTAAGTATCGTTTCAAATTTAATCACTTAACTCTATATCTAACTTATTTAAATCCAGCCCCTTGAGGAGATAAAAAGGAGCATAACCTATACCAGCGCGAATTTAATTTTTACTCACAGAAAAGTCATTCTCTATAATCACTTTTCACTAAGAAACCAGAACAAGCAGCAGATAAGACTCCTTCATTATCTCCTGTGCCTCGATCGCCCATCTTCCATGGAACGAACCATCGAGAAAAAGGGGAGCATAAATAAGTAAATAAATAAGTGAAGGGAGTGCGTAGGGAAAGAAGAAAAAAATATATATACCGCCACTTTGACAAATTCTCCTACTACGTTCCAATTCAAATCTTCCGCGATGCAATCCTTTCTCTCTCTTTTCGCCAAGATTCCCTTCCAGCACACCCCCTTTTTTTCGTTTTTTGGAAAAAAAAAAAGAAAAAAAACTGATCGATACGGGGGTGGAGGAGGGGAAGAGAGCAGCGAGCGGATGAAAGGAGGAGGAATGATGAAAAAAGGAGAAATCCAAGAGGGGAGGTGGGAGATATTTCGAAGCGTCGTGTGTGTTTTTTCTCGTCAAGAAATTTATGTCAAAAACTCAAAGCCATTTTTATTTTATTCTTTAAAGGATGGGTTTGGATCTTTGGGCGTCTTTTCTGTTACAACTGAGCTTCTGGTCGTTCCTGCTCGTTGAGTCTATAGCTTTCGACATGCACCTTCAGTCACTTTGGGACGCACCTAAAATAACCGCTCACTTCAGTTTCTTTTATTTAATAAAACGGACTATTAGCTGTTAATTATCCCTTGAAAACAAATACAAATAAAGAGCAATTTATTAATTATGTACATTATTTCTAAAAAGTGTTTTTTTTTTTGCAAGATTGCCACAATATCCTTACTACCTCATTCAATGACATAAGTAAAGCATCATTTTAAAGATGTTTTTCACCGCCATTCTCAAAAAACAAACTGTTCATAATTTAGCTGTTTTTCGAACAATTACATTAAAAAAACGGATTTTCGATGGATTCTACCGGTTGAATTGAAAACTTTCGCTTGCATTGTGAACATGCACATCTATGCTGCCATCAAGGGAGAGCAAAAATGGTAAAAGTAATTTCGCTGCGGGAAAAATGATCAATTTTGTCTACAAAGAAGTGCTGCTAATATATAAAAACGTTCATCTAACGTTGAAATGCTCACTGTACTTTTTTGCATGCGTTTGACACCGTTTCAAAAATTAAACTACTTCTAATTAAAAAAAACGTTCATTCTATTTTCCTTACCACATTTTTGCCAATGCCGCATTTATTCAAAGTGCACACCATGTATTTGGAGTAAGTGTGCTTGGAGTGCACAGCTAATGTTGTTTGCTGGGAGTTAAGATTGAAGGCCCAGTATAATGGTCCCTCTGAGCGACATACCGTTGTATCGAGAAGAGATGAACTTTTGACACAAAAGACAATAAATTTATAGTTGATTCGACAGCTTCGATTTATGACAGAGACAAGAAAAAAAAAATATATTAATTTGAATTTTTGGCATCTTGAATTCAAATTATGTTTTTCGCAATCACGAGCGTGTGTGTGTATGAACGCGCGTGTGTGTCTGGTAGGCGCATGTGTGTGGGTGCGCGCGTGTGTGTATGTGTATGTATGCATGTGTGTGCGTGTTGTGTATGCAGTGCAGTGTGTGTACGCGCGCGTGTGTATTAGGCGTTCGTATGTGTGTGTATGCATGCATATGTGTTTGTGTCTGTGTGCAGGCATGAGTATGTGTATGTGTATGTGTGTGTGTATGAGTGTGTAGGAGTGTGTGTTTGTGTCTGTGCGCAGGCATGAGTGTGTGTATGCGTGTGTGTGCGTGTTGTGTATGCAGTGCTGTGTGTGTAAGCGCGCGTGTGTATTAGGCGTTCGTATGTGCGTGTATGCAGGCATATGTGTTTGTGTCTGTGCGCAGGCATGAGTATGTGTATGTGTGTGTGTAGGAGTGCGTGTTTGTGTCTGTGTGCAGGCATGAGTGTGTGTATGTGTGTGTATGCGTGTGTGTGTAGGATATGGACGCAACCTGGAGACGGTTTTCGCAAGAGGAGCAGCATCGTGATGCCGGTCGACGCGACGGTGGTGCTGGCAGAGGGTGCTGGTGGGAAAATAAAATGATAGGCATTCAAAACCCTCAAGTGAGAACAATAAGCAATCGTGATTGCTCAAAAAAGAAATTTGAGGTTTTTACTGGTGTTTGAGACCTGAAATTTCAACAACCAACGCTAAATGGAACGCGTAAAAGAATCAAAACTGAAATACGAGTATATGATGCGGTACGGAGAAAGTAGCAAAATATTTTAATCACTTCTTTGTTTTTGTGACCCGAAGGAGAAAAGACTGTTACAGAGATTCAGCATACAAATATCGATTATTTTCAAAATTATGAGAGAAGCTCGCTTAATATCGAAAAACTGGCACAAAGTTTGAACTGGCACTTTTGATGATATATCTCAAAGTTGGCTTCAAGAAATTGGCGATAAACCTCCAAGTAATCGTTAAGTTATCT
The DNA here is from genome assembly GCF_026930045.1 of Uloborus diversus. Lineage (NCBI taxonomy): Eukaryota > Metazoa > Arthropoda > Arachnida > Araneae > Uloboridae > Uloborus > Uloborus diversus. Next base: position 110,916,117 of record NC_072737.1, on the reverse strand, counting down.
AGTTTCTTCAATTTGCAAATTAACATAGGTTTGCCACAAATAAACGAGTAAAAGGTTGTTAACATTCGGTTTTAATCGACATGAATCTTGCGGGCCCGAACACATTGCATTAAAATGTTATAATTCACTTCTAAATAACAGGGAAAATATGGAAAATGAAAGAAAATTACAAACTAAGAACTGTTACTAATACTGCACACTTAATTTTTTAATACTAAGTTTCCATCTGTTTTTTAGAAAACAATTTCTGACCAGTTGGCTCCTTATTTTCAAAAATGATTCTGAATACCGAATGAAGATGATCGGTCGCATTGGAAGGTTAAATAACATAGTTTTTGATTCGAAACATTGAACATAACAACGGGCCACGTGGATCAGGTTTGCGTGATGCCGTATGAGTCAGTGAGAAAACAAAGGGATGCAAGTGGACATTTTCAAGTTTTGAGTAAAACGTGTTTAAATATAACATCCCAGATAAGTTTTCATTGATTGTTTTTTCTCTAAATCATGCTATACAGCAGCACCTACCTGGGCTACTAGTACCATCTCTTGCCCTAAGACAGAGGAGAGGTTCACCTCTGTCTTAGGGGATGTGTACTGGTTATTTCCAAATTTTTAATTTTGCCACTTACATCCCTTTGCTTCTCACTGCCTCATTTGACCCAGGAGCTGTATACTAGCACCACTATTCTGAGGCATGTCGAATTATACGAGACGCATACAACACATTGTCGGACAGTCGAAGTGGACATTTCGGTTGTGCGTACGTTAGAAAGGATATACACGTACAGACCATCGAGCAGGGTTAAAATGGAGGGAGTGAAGACTTTCATTTGTAAAGTAAAGACACCAAGTCACGTGACAGATTTTAAAGCAGGAAGAAAACAGGTTTATTTCGCCATTACACGCAAAACGTATCGACCATTGGTCGTTGTTAAGTCACGTGACTTGGGCACTTGCCTAAGCTTTTGCTAAGCCGATGATTGGACTAGCTCCCTCCATTTACTAATTCCTGCTCTCAAGTACAGACTTGCTTTTAAAATAATGATAATGAAAAAAAAAACATGATTCATTTAAGCTTCAGTTAGATGGAAAGTGGGTTAATATTTCAGTAAAAGGTTTTTTCTAATAAAATACAAAAAAAAAAAAAAAAACAAATTTCAAAACTATTTGCGAATACATTACATTCCGTACCTCGCACAAGGAATTTAAAAAAAAAAAAATGTTTTCCATATTGTCCGGAAGTACTATAGAAAACCTTTTATGATTTGATTATATTGAAATGCCAAAAATTCTTGAAGTCTGTCAAGAGTTTTATGCGATTCAGACTTGATACGAACTTGCGACAATACTGCCATGGTCAGGGAAAGGGCAGTAACTGCAAATTTATCATTTTTATTTATTTATTTTTTAATTTAATTTAGTTTTATTTATTTATTTTTTATTTATTTATTCTGCATTTTTGTCATCTATTGTACGCTAATTTTATTGTACAGTGTACAAGCTTGTTAATTAGGTTTCCGGTGAAAAAAGGGCAAATACCAACATTTCCCTATGGTAAGTATTCAAAATGCGTTTCTCCAATCACCAAAAGAATTAGGGGAGCTGACAACACTGTTTTCCATTTTCTTTCCAGCTCCCGTAATTTTTTTGAGCAGCGTATCTCGAAAATTCATTTCTTCAAATACAGCCGTTTACCTGCCCACGGAAAAATACTAGTTCCTGTTAAACTATAGAATAAGGATTCATAACAAAAATGTTACTGTTCCTTTCTTTATGGGTTAAACATTCCAGATCCTTTTCAGGAGAAATATAAGGGTAACATTTTCATTACAATTACTGACACAATAAAATTATAAGCAAAAAAAAAAAAAAAATTTTTTTTCTTAATCTTTTAAACGATCTTCTTGATTAATTTCAGGATAAAAAGGAAAGCAACTAGACCTGAAAAATTGGAAACCAGCAACAGTTTCCATAGAAATGACACGGTGACTTGTCTTTGAATACGATTTTGTCATCCATAACTGCAACATTCCTGCTAAATATTGGAAGCAATCTACCTAAGTGGCACAATATAATGAGTTAGGTCGTTGGTTGTTTCAAATAATTCAGCAGCGAATGACATTTTTCGGTGCTAACATTTATCATGAAAAGTCGTTTTGTGTAGAGTCTTTATTTTCCGAAAATTTTCTATTTTGTGACAAAATGTATTTCTGGACACCACGGAAGAAGAAAATAGTGCATTTTGTATAGAGAATCTACTGAATTTTTAACTGAACAGTTTAATAGTCATAGTTTGTTGCTGACAACAAAAAGGTAGTTCCGCTTAACAGTACCTAATATCAATCAATGTCTCATTGAAAATTTGCTCATCAATTTAGCCTTTTATAAATGAGAGTTAAAGTCAGAAATCATCCGGGGGCATAATTTTAGAAGCCGAAAAAAAAAAGAAAAAAAATATATTGATCTTGAGATGCAATTTTTTTTTATTAAATAGATATTTATATTTAGAAATTATATGATAAATATTTTTACATGAGTTAAATAAAGATGAGAATACTGAAAGGGGCGTGTTAATTTCAGTAATCATGTTTTTGTTTCTTAAAGTTTTTAAAGCACATCAAACCTTAGAGCAAAAAATTCACATTAGGTTAGACTAGGTACAGTTGAAGCTTTTCTCTTTTTTTTCCCCATCGTTTTTGAGTTGACGTAATGGCGTTGCTTGGGTCAACTTGAAACACTGTGCTTATTTTGGAGAAGATAGCCATACTTATGTTTGTATTTTCAACGAAAATTTACTCTTAACTCGACGCTAACTCGAGTTAAGACTGCAAACGATTTAAGAGAGTGCTCCTTAAAAACAATGGGGTTGTTTCTATCAGTCAAAAGTACTACTTTTAGTCACTAAAGTTGATAGAATGAGCAAAGGAAAAAAGAAAAAAAAAACATGAAGCGAGGAAAATCTTTTATTTTCAAAGCGTATAAGTTTTAATTATTTTTTTCTAAATGTCCGATTTTTCAAACAAGGCGTGGTCTTTATCACTTCAGACGTGATGTACTTAGGACTTAGGCGCTACTCCGCTAGCAAGCTGAATGTTTGCGCTTGCTGTCTATCGCGTTTCAAGATAATTCAGAAGCGAATTAAACATTGCGCTCTACGCTTGCTATCAACCATATCGTTGCCAGTACATATGAGTAAAGAAGCGAATTAAATATTGTGCTCTGCGCTAACGGCATCATGAATGGCATATCATCACTCGTGATGTCATGTGCAAAAGCGTAAAAATGAAATCTACTCTGCACACCTATTAAAATAGTTGTTAAAAATTATCAAATTTTATAAAAAAATATTTTAAAAATAGTCAAATCTTATGTTTTTAAACATGCCTTTCAGGAAAAAAATACTTTTAAAATTTCGGAAACGACCCAATTCTTAAATACTTTATTTCGTTGCTTATTACGTCTGCATGACAGTTTATTCACTGCTGTATCAACTTGACTCATATTACATTAGTTGACACACATCGTATCAAGTTTTATAGAGTTTTCGAAGTAAACCGTTTTTTGGGAGGGCTTTGAAATTCTGACTCACAAACTGTTTGTGCGCGAGAAGTGACCGTAGTTGTTTTTTTTGTTCGTGGCCCCACTAAATTTCGCTTACGCTAATAAGTCGTGACAATCGCTGAAACTCATGGCAACAAAGAGGGCGCTACAGGGAATCCCTGTTTTCCATTACGTTGCCATTGATTGGTGGATGCAGAAGTTTTCGTTCAGCCCCCTCTTGCGGTCAAAATGGGCGACTCACAATCAAAAATAAACAAACTTTGAAACGTTGACATTGGTGGAGGGGTGTAACGTATAGTGCAGCTCTGGTTAGTTGAGCTGTAACCTTGAGTATGTTTACCTGTTTTGGGGAGTTTTGGTGAAAAATAGACGTGTAATTGGCTCGGAATTTTGAAAAACCATTAAGAAAGTTTCTCAACTCAAGTTAGCGCCAATTAACCCTCCCTATTTTCCGAAACAGAGGTAAACATTGTTAGAGTCGGAGCTCAACTTCTCAGAGCCTCACAATAGCAGGCCTCCTCGTGGTGAATCCTGGATAACGCTAAATCCGCTACAGCGTCTGCCGCTCTCTGGGGGTAAACCCTGGAGAAAACTGTGCGAGACGTATCACTGTATCCTGAATTCTTCTCGAGCTGCTGCTGTGGTTGTTTTCAGACTTTTAACAGGACATGATTGTCTAAATGCTTATTTGTACCGATTTCACTTGACGGATTCTCCAACCAGTACTTTATGTAACTCTGGACAAGTCATGGACGACGCTGCTCATCTGGACGGTTGCTCCGTGCTAACTAATTTTAATTGTGTTGTCGAGAGAGATTGGAGAGCCCGTGGTTCGTGGTTTAATGACCAAATGGCCAGTTGACCCGGCATTTGTGAAATAAAACAAAAAAATGAATAAACATTGATTGGTGGATGCATGTTCAGCGCCTCTTACGGTCAAAATGGGAAACATATGAAGTCGAATTTTTCGAGAATTTCAAGAGGTGATTATAGTTGCATCGGTTTAAAACAGAAAAGTCATAAATTGTCAAGGCCCGTAAAGCGTCAGCGCCGTCTGGTGGGGCTACATGGTAAGTTTTATTGATACTTTTAACAAATTATTTTCAAGGCAATCCTATATTTTCCTGTTTTGGGTATTTTTAAACTTTTCAAATAATGCAGGTTATCTTTGATTCACGTCATCAGTTTAAAAAACGTAATCTACATTGCTTAAGCTCGGCCTTGAAATTAGTTTGTTAACTTTTAATAACAAAAATTATTTTATAATTACCAAGATTTTTCATTGTTAACAACAATTAAGAAACGGATTTCAAGTATTCTTTAGTTTCCCCGTCGCTTATAATTCATTTTGCTCTATAAAATATTCAATTTTCTTGTGTATATGCCTAAGTCAGGCACAGAAAGAACAAGAGCGTGGCGTGAGAGAAAACGCGTGTGAAGTGACAGTTCAGAACGTAAAAAGGAAAGAAAAGAAAAAGTATATCTTCTATCGTGTGTCTTTTTTTTATATGAACAAAATTATGTAATTAAGGTTTCAAAATCATTATTTGATAGGGAAACAGTAAAAGTATTACATGATATTTTATTTCGATAAGTAACACTAAAAAAAAAAAAAAAAAATGTAAAATGCCTATCAACTATACCTTGTCTCCCACAAATCAGAGAATCAGGTAATAAATAAGAGTAAAATGAATATCAGCATGTGTTTTAATATGAGCGAAGCAAAAATTAGTGCACTCAAACCTCGATCATCACTTCTTAGTGTAAGTTTGAATAAAAGGGAAGAGCGATTAGCTGTGATTAATTATTTTTATTTATTACTTGATAAAAAAGAATCAAGTAATAAATAAAAGTTTACAGAAAAGGAATTACAGCATCTGCTTTAATATGTGTGAAGCACAAATTAGTGCACCCAAAACTCGATCATCACTTCTTGGTGTAAGTTTGAATAAACGGGAAGAGCGATTAGCTGTGATTAATAATTTATTTATTACTTGATAAAAAAGAGAACCAAGTAATAAATATGGGTTTATAGAAAATGAATTACAGCATGTGCTTTATTATGTGTGAAGCAAAAATTAGTGCACCCAAAACTCGATCATCACTAGCTGGTGTAAGTTTGAATAAACGGAAAGAGCGATTAGCTGTGATTGATACCCAGCTGCTCATTCGTTAACGCCTGCGGGAAGTGGACATTATAATTCAAATGATTCTCGCACCAAACAAAAATGAAAAACTCCGGAGAAAAATTAGGGGAAATCATCGCAAAGACACTGCTTGATAACGGGCTCTGTAAAAACAACTTCGAGGAAGAAAAAAAGCGGGAAAAATCGCTTCAGATATAAAGACAGTGTGAGAAGGGACCGTATAAGAATGAAAACTGTCTTTGGACTAGGATTGTACTTAAACAGGTTGGTAGTATTGATTTCCCGAATCCATCGATAGTCATCCGGATCACAGGAAGAATAAAATAACTAAAACAAAAGTTTTCATCTCATATGGGGCAGCCGTTAAGGGAAGGGACTGCTTAAAAATTACAGAACAAAAAGACGGTCATATTAGTGTGCACTGAAATAAAAGTTCCGATAACGAAAATATTTTAATGATAATGTAAAAGATCGGAAACTATGTGATAAGCTGCCCGTGGGGAGGCTAGTGGTAAGGATATTGGACTTGTGATCCGAGGATTTTGAGTTCGATGTGTCATCTGTTGGTAATAGAGTGAAAACCCGATTTTACGTTTCCCAAGGGACATATTTTTACAAACGTAAAATACGGTTAGACGTAAAATACGAGAAACACATAGATAGCAAAAACTAAAAAGAAAAAAAAAAGAGGTAGCAAAGATGTTTCTTTCAAAAGGTGTGTGATACCTATGTTTTAAGAAAAAAAACATTATGATATCATTTTAGAGCATTTTAACACATTTAGTAGGTTGAAAATTTTCCGTAATAGTGGATTGTTTTTTAGCTTTTGACTTCAAAGTAATAACTGCAGCATCTTCCAAGATTGAAACACTTTCCAAGTTTTTCCAGGTCTTTATGAGAAAGAAAGTAGTCTTTCACTATTTGTAAGCCAGGGGTGCAGCCCCTAAAAATTTCGAAGACCCCCCAAAAGGTAAAAATACCCCTCAAAACACCCCCTCTAAAAATTTCAATGGCGCTGTCTGCGACAGCCCCCCCCCCCCCAAGTGTTCATTCCTGTGTAAGCTCTTCAATGTAACATTGAAAGAAGGTACGGGCTGTGCTTTCGGTTCTTGTTCATTTTCACCGGCCGACGAGAAGTCCATAAGGTTGGCTACGGATGAAACAGTAGCAATTCTATTTTCATTGATTAACTTTCAGCAACGTGGATTACCTTTAAAAAAGCACAAACCAAACATATTGATCATTTGAGAATTTTTTTCTTTTTTTACTTCCCAGAGAAAACGCAAAATGCGGCAAATTCATAAATTACAAACTTGCAATCTGGGTTTAATTAACTTTATTAGTATACGGAAAGACTGGGACCTGATGAAAAAAAAAGTGAAATGCGGGGAAAACGTAGATCTAAGGGACGTAAAATCGTGTTTTCACTGAAAAACACTTCAGTAGTCCATCTGTTATCGTTTCTTCAAGCAAAGTGCCCAGTTCTATTTTACCTTTTTTCTGTACAAATGACGTCAATAACATTGGCTTGTTCTTTTTCAATGCGTTTCGTTTTCAATCTCTTCATATGAATGCTAAATATGCGTCTCTCCAATCTCCTGTGTTGTTCAAAATTTTACTCGTTAATGTCAAAGCTTGAATACAAGTTAATACAGGCGAAATACACCGGTCAAAAAGATTTCTTTCTTTTCAAAAGCATTGGAAGGCCACTTTTAAATATAGTGTGCTATTTCTTCCGAATGCTCTCCAGGCAAGTTTAACTCTATTGTCGATTTCATCCATGATGCTTCCTTTCATCGTTATGATTTGTCATTCGCAACTCCAATAAAAATAGGGTGCGCTACAACCATAATCTAATGGCGGATGAAAAAGATAAAACAAACAAATGCTGGATACTTATAATTTGCTTTGAAGCTTAGTGAATCACAGTTATTTTTCATCGTGTTTGTGGGAAGCTTTCTTTTCTATTCCTGCAAAATTACATTACACCACAAACTGTCTGAAAACCTGTAATTTACCAGAAAAAAAACACGTGGAACGGAATGTTTTACCTTTTTCGGCAGTATTGTTAATCACCGCAAGGTCTGTGTTCGAGCTCTGGAGTTGCGAATAGCCATCGTAATGACCTTTCATTAATACCAGTAATGACCCTGATATGGATGCATAAGAAACGGTATACAAATGTAGATGCAATTTTTTGCAAGTTTATCGTCAGTTGTGTTTTACATTTAATTTCGGTATTTATTTTCAGCAGCAATGTATATAATTCTATGTTTTATTTTTTTATTTACTATGTGAGCTGTCTATTGTTTCTTTGTAATGGCAACGTCAAAAGAAATGAGATATAACAGTTGAGTTATTATTATGGAATGTGAATGTTCTTTTTTTCTCACCCAATGTTGGCGGATAATATAATTTATAATTTTAGCATAATTATGTAATTAAAATTCTACGTTTACGAAAAAGAGAAGAATGTGATTTTTTTATTGATTGAAGTGTAGAAATACATTTATTTGTTTCATTTCCCACGAAGTGAAAAGGAAGAAACATTTAAACTTGTGTGTATGTGCATTTTATAATACGAACGTTTTCCCTCCTAAAAACATAAGCTTTTTTGTACTTCAAAGAGAAAGCAGCGTTTTATCGAAAACTTTTGAACTTGTAATACATTAACCTAAATTTGTTAATGTACAGCAGAGCTTTATTAAGCAAGTGATTGTATTAATGCATGTAAACAATGCAGTGTATTTTGAGATAACATGCGCAGTTTTCAGTTTATGGGCGAAAAACAGAACAAGTCAATTAAAGGAAAGAAACATAATTCAGCAATAGTTCCTCAGTTTCTCAAAACCACTTTAATACCAAGCTCAGTATCTTATTTCCAAAGATGGAAGATTTCAATGCAAAACCCATTTCCTACCACTCCTGCAAAACATGAATAATGAATGGCTATGAGTCAATAATGACATGGTACCCAAGTAATTCCCAAGTTGCCTTCACACCAAATAATTATACACTCGCAATGATGCCTACCCACAAACAGCGTAATTAAGCTAAGAATCGGCGCCTGCTTTGTTAATGATTCTCACGCATAAAACTATCTAAAGAAAAGGAACCACACATACAATCTCCGATTTACGTGGATATGAAACAAAAGCTGGCCAATAACAACTGTAAAAGTATGTCAAGCTATTTGACTTGCTTCAAGGACAACTGGCGCAGACAAGAAAACGGGACATATTATTCGACACTTTGTCATGGCCATCCGAATCGACATTAGATCGCGCTGTTGGATGATATTTCATAAAATGACCTTGTAAGCTCAGCAAAGGATATTTGCTTTCATTCTGGGATGCATTGATGAAGATCTTTTCCTGTTTGTCACCGATCCTTTTAAGGAAAGGTTTTGTGTTTTTCATCTACAAAACAGTCATTGACGAATGTGTGGATTATGATATGAATTAAAATGCTCTTCAGATTGCATATTTGCTGAAGTATTTAACTTAAAACGCGCATTGAAGTTGGCCTTTTGACAGACAATAAACACCCAAATCAACATTTAACAAAAAGCAAAAGTAGGTTTAAAAATTGAAAAAAAAAAAAAAAAATAAATAATAATAATAATAAAAATCATTTCAGTGCAGCACTTTGTCAAGAACATTTTACAAATAAATAAAGGAATTTACTTTCTATTTTTATTTTATTATTTTTTTCTTCTTCTTCTTATTATTTTTTTGCATATTTATCCTACAAGAAAGCACTGGGAAGAAATTCAAACATCGCATCAGACAAAGAACTTCCGAAGAAAAAAAATAATATTTTTAAAGCAACGTTTAGAACATCTTTTTAGATCTTGATCAGTCGCCACAGTTTGTTAGGGTTTGGTTTATCAATCTCAAATGCAAAAAAATGACTTTTAATTCCAATTAGTAGTGATTATTATTGTGAAAAATGATTAATAAAATTTAAGAAGGCTAAGCTGAATTAAAGTAACAACGCAACCGTTTTAATATTTTCAGTGCGTTTACCGAGTCATAATTTTATGTACATAATTAAATTGATCAAAAAAGCGAAACAAAACTTAGACAATTTCACATAAAAAACGAAAGTTAAATAGTTGTATTTGTGTGTAATATCACACATAATGAGTCTGGAAAAACAACTGTTTAGTATCGTATTAAACTTGTTGGCGTAACTTTTAAATAAAGCAAAATTATATCATCTTTTAGGAGAAATAATTTATTAAGAAAATTATCATACATCAGCATAATGCTAAAGTTTTAAAATGCACGATTTGTTGGTTGACGAATGATCAAAGTTATCACGTAACATTCGCCAATACATTAATACTTTTATCAATACCTAACCGATTTTATAATTTTGAAAGTCCAAAGTTCAAAAAAAAAAAAAAAAAAAACCCTTAACTTATTCAGAAGTAATCATGTTATTTTTAAATCCTTCACATTTAACAATACCTTTAGACAGCATTCTTTTGCATGAAAATAGCGTTCCTCGAAACACCGAAACACGTGTCTGCAGTGACCTGCAAGTTGTGCTATTTGATGTTTTTATTTCTTACTAGTTGCACCCGCACGGCTTTGCACGTAGTAGAAAATTAAAAGCTCATTTGGTTCGCCTGTATATTTACAAATAATCGATGATGAATTTTCTTACCAATTTGCTATGTTAAAAGAACCACGTCGAATTTTCGAAAAATCGCTTCGAGGTGCACACCCCATGCTACAAACTAACTTTGTGCCAAATTTCATGAAAATCGGCCGAACGGTCTAGGCGCTATGCGCATTACAGAGATCCAGACATCCTCCGGACATCCGGACACAGAGACTTTCAGCTTTATTATTAGTAAAGAAGATTTTACTTTTTATTCCCAAAGGTCTTCATTTAACTCACTAAACGAGCTTTCGAAGAGCAGGTTTTTGATGTGACGGAAAAATTCATAGTTAAAACCGGAGGAAGTCACCAAATTTCAAACCCCTAACAACCCTGATTTTTTGTACTATTTTGCTTTTATCTCCATGGGCGGCTCAGGAATTGTAGGGGAATGTGGGGCAAAGTGAAATGGTTAAGATCACTTACTTTTTTCAATATGAACAAATAGCAATTTTGTTCTAAAATTTACGATTCATAAAGAGGGAACAATATATTTTATAATAAATTTTGCAATGAAACATTATTATTATTTTATTTTTTTAAGTAACTTTGTACCTCCAAAAAAGGTGGAAAATTTTCACTTCTTTTTTCCATGGGGCAAAGTGAAAAATGAAATTTTTTTCCGAATGGAATATTTTGTATTTGATTTTTAAGATATTTTTGATCTAATGAATGAGTAAATAAAGGAATGAATGAATAAAGAAAAAGAAGAAGTAAACAAATAAAAAAAAAAATATTTAATTAATATACGATAAAAAATGAAAGAATAAAATAGTGAATCAGGGTTCATACTCTATTTGGATGAAAAAATTCCACGACTTTTCCAAGACTTCAATAAAAATTTTCATGACCTTGTTCAAGAAGAGCATAGCACTATTTAATCTCAAACTTGCTAATTTTTGGAAATGAGCTTTAGCAAAACGTCTACATGAATGTCACAGCCTCAATGAAGCACTTACTTGTAATGTAAAAAATATAATTGTAAACTTAAAAAACTAAACTATTCTTATTTGTCTTCATCATTTAAATTTAAGTAAAGTAAAAATGCAGAGAAACAAAAATTATGATGCTTAAATGTCTAATTTTTTTTATCAACAGGCAGAATGATAATGAATGGGACAAAGGTTGAATGAGTCATCAAACTAAGTTTCAATAAATTTGCTTCAAAAGTTGCCTTTCAGTGTCAACAGTGCATTTAATCATCCATCTAACTTGACAGTATTTTGGTTCTTTAAAGTAAAGCCACATAAGATAAATAAATACCTTTGTGCTGAATAGTAAAGTCAAACCAAACAACGTAAGTAGAAGCACAAATTTGTAAATTACAGCAGACACGTGTTTCGGCGTTACAGGGAACGCCTTTTTCATTGCAAAAAATAATGAGCTTATGGATGAAAAGACATCCGACAAAAGCGTTCCCTGTAACGCCGAAACACGTGTCTGCTGTAATTTACAAATTTGTGCTTCTACTTACGTTGTTTGGTTTGACTTTAAAGCCACATAGTTTAGTTCTTTGTTTCTAAACCAGATATTTTTTTGAAAAAAACATTCAGTAATGAATGAATCTTCTGATTCAAAAGTACTTGTTTTGTTTACTTATTTGCAAATTTTCAAATGCATATAAATTGATCGATTCTGAAATTCCATAACATGTGTGATTTCTGACATTGAACGCAGCAGTAGGTCGCATGGATTAGTTTTGCGGGCCGTATATTGTGCACTGCTGTTTTAGAGTATTAGAATTCCCCTTTTCTGTATTCTATGGCCTGACTAAAATTCTAAAACCTTCAACAAATTAAGCTAAACTCTGATAAATTTAATAACAAAGCTCTTACGAGTGATGGAATCGAACTCAGATGCAATTGAATGTTTTTTTTTTTTTTTGTGGGCGTGGTAAAACCAAGAACGTGCAAGTTTGCTACTACGGAATATAAAACATAATAAGGTTTGAAAATAACAGTAATTCAAAATAAGAGATGTCCAAATAGTAAAATCACATCGCAAAAAAGGCAAGCGGCTGCGACAGAAGTGGATACAATGATTTTTCAAAATTCAGATTTGATTTTGGGATCTTTCAATTTGCCACTTTTAATAGCTTTTATGTGCTATACTGTTAAATCACTCAAGAATTCTAACGCTCTTTACATTTTTCCATGACTTGAAATAAATTTCCATGACTTTCAATGGAAATTTCAATTTTCCATGACTTTTCCAGGTCTGAAATTCGCTTATTTTTTTCCAATGACTTTCCAGGATTTCCATGACCCGTACGAACCCTGTGAATGAATAAGAAAATTAGTGAATGAATGAATAGATAAGGGAATTATTAAATGAAAGAATGTAAATGAAATAAGTATTAAATAAATACGCAAGTGATTTGATAAAGTATTGAATAAGTAAACGAAATAAGCTATTTCACTTTGCCCCATCCACTTTGCCTCCGCATGCACTTGAATAACTGTGCAAATTATTTTAAACACAAATAAGCCTAATATTAAACAAATAAATACTGCATGGAATATTAGTGGATCTCAATTGGTATTTAAAACGTAAACAACAAGAAATTTATCACTTAATAACAACAAAAATATTTTTTACGAACAACAAAATATTACATCATGAGCATCCATTTCTGAAAATTGATTTTATTATCATATTCTTTGATTTTCAGAGGTAACTTGACCTTGACTGGACTAGACTACATGTGTTACTACATAGTTAAAATATTACCAGATAGGTGGTGCTAAAAGCGGAGTAGATATTTCACCATTTCACTTTGCCGCGCTATTTCACTTTGCCCCACATTCCCCTATGTTGTGTATCACAGAAAAATGAGGCTGAAATATACCTGATAATGCAACTGAGGATTCAATTCTATCCCATACCCTTTCATTTTCGACAAATTTCTTACGACTAAGTGGTTACAGCTCATCATTGAACGTTCAATAGAAATGCGCATTGCACAGTGAGTAAATTTAAAATAGTTCTCTAAAAAAAGGTATGCCCATTTTTTTTCAATAAAATGTACACTGTTAAAAAAGTTCCTGAAATTTTACGGTAAAAGTTACTGGCATCCATGTTGACAGTAACTATTAATGTAAAATACTATTTGACTGTAAAATTTTACGGTAGAATAAACGAGAATTAAAAAACTCAAAATTCGAACTGCAGGTTCGATCTCGGACCTCCGAAATGGCAGGCGGCTTTGCTGCCCACCATAAGAGTTGGGACGCATCGAGTAAGGGAAATACGGTGTTATATGCTTTGTACTGTAAGTCACGTGGTGTATCAATTGGCGCTGCAATCTTTTATTTTCTTCGGTACAATTTGCTGTAAATTTTTTCTGTACTGTAAACACTACATTTTACAGTAATATTTACCATAAAAGTTTCCTGAATTTTAAATAGTGTATGTAAATTTTGAAAATACGGAAGTATGTAGTAATCTTAGCACTGTATATCATAAATCTGCAAAGCTGTACTACCTGAATAGGTTCACAAAAAATAGGGGTTTTAAATATTTAAAAAGTTCTTAACACACTCAAGCACCTTTCGACTGTACTTTTAAACCTTTGAACAATCTACAGTACCTCCATTAAGAGACACCTCTGAATAAGGGACACCTCTATTTAAGGGACACTTTTTCTGGTCCCAGTCCCTTTGAATAGGGACCTCCATGTATTTGCCTCTCATTGAGGGACACTCTATTTAAGGGACAATTACAGAGAAAAATTACGACAAATGTATGAAAAATTGCGTGAAAAATATCAAGTTTATTGGTTTATTCAAGTTTCTTCTTTTGTTCAAAAATTAACTGGTAAAAGTTTGTCTTGACATTAACATGCAAATAAACAAATCGTAACCTAAAACTCTTGCTGAGAACTACATTCATGCTTTTCCGTCTCATCTATTTTTCTTATGGGCTCAAACCCCGAAGATATTGTGCGTCCATGACAAGTTTTGTAAAAAAAACTTGAAATATAATAACACTGTTGCACTGTTTTGCATTGTAAATTAAATGACATTCAACAATCCATGTTTCATATTAATTCAAAATTGTTTGTACAATTTTAATATTAATTTTTTTCCAGTTTGAATAGGTCTGCATTTTATTTAGTGACACATTTTCAATAATTACACTTGAATGTTATTAATTTACGTTTATTGTGAAATTATACTCAGTATACTCGTACACAACAAACATGAATTATTTTACCTCCGAAGAAGGGACACCTCTATTTAAGGGATGAGTTGTTCGGTCCCCTAAGTGTCCCTTATTGAGAGGTTCTACTGTATTTAGTTGTTATTATTTTTTTCAATTTAAGATTTCAGACAAAAAAAAATCAAATTTTTTGAAGCCCGAAAAATCCAATCCCTATACCTACTTCAATTTATAGTTGTAGCAATATGTTAGGGATAAGTCAAATATTTTATTTAAAAACTAAAAATGTGCAGGAAGTATTCCTTCTAACTCACGTCACGAGTATGCACCATTTTCATTTTAGGTATTAAAAATATAGATATTTTTAATTAGCGGGCACGAATGTCAACTCATATTGCGTCCACATAAGATTTTTTTTTTTTTTTTTTTACAATAAACCTGTAAAAAAATTCTATATGCTCCGAAGTTAATGAAACAATAGAATTCGTTTAGAATTTATACTACTACAATTTTTTTTAACAATCCTATTGGAAATATGTTTTTAAAATGAGTCTAAATAGCAGTTTTTTTAAGTCATTGCGCGATGATAAAAAACAAAATAATAATACATTCTTGCCGAATCACAGCTCGTTAAGGAATCTCCCCACAAGAAAAAATACACAAATAAAATAGCTTGCAGGTTTTTTTCTTTCCTAACTTTTAAACTAATATACAACACCGGGGAAGGAAACCCATATAAATGTTTACAATGAAGGCAGTGAGAAGCAAAGGGATGTAAGTGGCAGAATTAAAAATTTGGAGATAACAAGTACAAATGGTAAGTAAACCTCTCCTCTGTCTTAGGGCAAGAGATGGTACTAGTAGCCCTGGTAGGTTCTGCTGTATAGCATGATTTAGAAAAAAAAAATCAAGGAAAGCCTACGTAGGATCTTTAAAAGCGTTTTACTCAAAACTTGAAAATGTCTACTTAAATCCCTTTGCTTCTCACTGCCTCAATTGATTTTTCATTTTTACTCTTTTTGCACAGCAAATTATAGTATTATTTACATATATCTAAGAGAATTGTTTAAGTATATCTTTTGTTGAGTAGACTTACCAAAAAATTTTATTTCATCCTCATACCGAAATGCAGACACGAAGCATGTCTGTAATGACGAGCAAAAAGAAGTAATCTCATCTTCTACAATATATCCATAATCACTTCTTGTAATTTATCTGAAAAGGAACCCAAATTATGAGATTAAGAAAAAGTTCAACGTCATGTTTTATAAGACAGGACAATTTGAGAAAGCAAGATAACATCTCGTAAATGCATGTTTTTTCTCGCAAGAATCCAACCAACATCTGATGTCTTACTTACGTGCAGTTAGTCTTACAATGAGGGAAAAGTATAATTATTGGTGAATGTGAACCATTACATTTACAAGTCAAGTAATTTACTTATTATTTAATCCCTACTCCAATTAATATCTGGTAAGGATGTTTTAGACTTTTAGAGTATGTATCGTGTTTTAGCTGTAAAAACTTAGTTAAAAAAAAAAAAAAAAATCAAATCAAACAATCTTCCCTAAGTACTTTGAAAACTTGGCGGATGTGAATCTGACGTAGAGGCATAGTTAAGACTTTTTAAATATTTCGTAAACCTGTTGCTTATCTTTTTACAGGAGGTCATACTACACTCTTACATATCAAGTGGAGGGAGGGGAGAAAGATGGAAAAGGAAATAAATAGTCTGAAAACTTTTATTGGGCATATTGTACCAGATAGGGTACACCGGGGCACGTTTACGAGGATTTTTTTCAATGAATGTTCTAAATTTTCTGCTTTAACTTGGGAAATTTTAGACATTGTGGTTTTATGAAGCAGTTAATGGAGTCAAAATTGGTATATTCAGTTGTTGCTCAGTTTGTGTTTTTAACCGTTAAAAAAAAATTACTTTTGAGTTCAAGTCAGTTGCGTAAACTTGCCCCGGACACAGGTTACCTTTTCGCATTTAACACTTAACGTGGTTCTGTTAGTGTTTTGAAGATAATGCCTTACCATCGTTAAAATAAAGCTAATTTATCACAGACTGAATAGTGTATAAAGTAAAAGATGAACGGGCATGAAGACAGCACTGCAAGATTGTAAGCTATACGATACGAATTTGTAACTCAATTAAAAATTAAATGGTGATTTTCAAAACTAAATAGCCTGAAAATACTAAAAAGTTTTAGGACAGTTCGTAGCGGAAAAAACGTCAGAGCACGTTTAGAAGTAAAACACTGTAAGAACCTACGTAAAGATGCTCAGATGTCAACGCGTAGACTTGCCCCGTCGCCAAGTTTGAATTTATTTTTAACGTGCAAAGGGAAAAAAAATAACATTTCAGTTCATACAAATACAATTTTCAAAAAATGATAACATCTTGCTAATTTTTATATATTTATTTTTTCTTTACTAAGTATTATTTATTCACAGTAAGCTTCAAAACGTTCAACTTAACATTTACTCGGCTTGGTAGAAAACAGATTATTCTTTCTGCTTGTTAGACCGAAGCTCTACTGATGCTCAAAAAGGCATAAGGATAGTTGCTAGCGATCAGCATCAATATGTTATGACTGTTGGCTCTCCAGTTTTGAAAAAAGGGCACTGCGTAAACGTGCCCCGGTCTACCCTACAAAGTTTCAGGTTATTTGGGATTTAAAGACAAAATTTACAAATTTTTTTGAATATGTTGAAATTGTAGAAATTTGATATATCATGAATATCTTTAAACATCATAAGATCAAATACTTTTCGAAATACGAAGCTGAAATTAGAGGTCTCTTTTGCTCTTGCTGATCCTTAACTGACATAAAACTCGACTATGGCATTGAAATTTCAAAAAGAAATAAACACAGCTTCAAAAATTCGTACTTAATTTATTTAAATTACTTTTCAATTTTCTGTCATCTCTGAAGTGTGTTACATACCCGTCTTTGATATTACAGCTGAAGTTATACTCTCACAGTTAATGCCTGAATTTAATACAACTAATAATATGATATACTGATGCAGATCTCGTGCACAGGTGCGAAAAATAATACTTTCTTCCGAAGGTAAATAGGGAAGTATTAAATATTGAATAAAACAATGTTTTTGATTATACTGTGAAAACTAAAACTTGAAAGCGTTCAAACTGTAGCGTATAATTAGGTTACACATGATACTTATCTGAGTTCATTTTCAAGATAATGGGAAAGAATTTGAATGAATTGATGGAAATTCATTTCAATAGCAAAAGTTGTAAGTTCATAAGTTTTGTTATTACAAGTAAGTTTTGTTATTCAGTTATAATAAAGTGTAGTGGAAATATTATCCAACTATAGCAATAATGCTGTTTTCAGGTAACTTGAGCAAATACAGTTAAAAGTGCAATTAAAACATAAAAATGTTAAACATTTGATGAAATCATAGCATTTTGTAAGTGTTTTTTAACTTATCTTTAAAAAGAAAAAAAACTACATCTCTTACTATTTTGTGGAGGACAAACAGATTCAAGAAATATTTTTGCAGAGGTTGTGTATGAAACTACCCCAATGGTTTACCCTATGGCCTATTGAACCCCCACTGGCCCCCGCCAGTGGGGGTTCAATAGGAACCACCCTAATAGCGAAAATATTACGAATTTGACACTGGATTTTCCCCTTTATTTTGACTTCAGATTTGGCGATTTTTTGCCATATTGTTGTTAAAGGACCGTAACTGAATAAAGTCAATTCGGTTTAGTGCTTACGTTTTATGCTAGAATTGTACATTTGTTACACTAAACGAAGTATACTTTCAAAAATACGCAAATGAAAAAATCTACATGAAAGTGTCTCACATAATTCTTAAAATGGAAGAATACTAAAATCTCTTTTGGAGGAGATTCATCAGATTTATAAGTCAATCCGTTAACGTTGATCAGCAAGAATTCTTGTTAAACACCTTAAGTGAAGAAGTCAGGGCCGGATTTGGAAATGTGGAGGTCCCGGGGCAACAAAGGAGTGGAGGCCCCTAAAAAGGGTTCGAAAAGGTCATCATATTTTCGAAAATATCCGATACTTTGATACATATCCGAATATTTTTATATATATGTATACATCTGATATTTAATACCCGTGAAAGAATTTTGTAAAAGTTTTATTGTGGGGGCCCCTTTGTTATGGAGGCCCTGGGGCAGTAGCCCCACCTGCCCTTCCCTAAATCCGGCCCTGGAAGAAGTTAACAAAGACTGCTAAAAACACGTAGGTGTATGTGTTTGAAGAATACCTACTAAAGTCGCTAGATTTCTATGAGCGCAGTGGATATTAAAAATGACGAAATAAGTTAAAGATGATCTATCTATACTGAGTAAAATACAGCACATATATGATGCCTGAAAAATAATCTGCCAATAAGTTTTAAAAAAAAAATGAAAATGTACATCAAGTAATTTATTACTTTTATTTTTTGAGCAAGGTTAAACATCCATTTCCATATTTTACACAACAGACTTTAAATAAAATTAGGAATAAACATTTCATCCTCCTAAATTTTCACGAAATGATGCCAATTCTTAGCTTACTCAATATTCCCAACATTTGGAAAGACATTTTAATAGGAAACTCTTGCGATTCCCAAAGATTTAATTACGTTGCAAAGTCGTGCAGATATTTAAAACCCAAGGGTTCATATACATGTACAAAAGCTTGCAATTCCCGACCAATTAGTTTTACCTTAACCCACGCGGAAAAGAAGTTACTGTTTACGAGTCTTTCGAACTAGAACTGGCGTCATTAAGCTATTCGAATTGCATTAATTGGCTCCGGATAACATAGAAATTCAAGAAACACAGGCATGTATAAAGATGAGAATTTCACCCAAAGTTATCTTCTCTTATTAATTGGACCGAATCATTTTCTTGCCCGAAGCTTCTGTACTCGTGTTTAATGATTATGACCGCAGTATTGAACAAATGCGGGCGATTTTTGAAACATGTGTAGTTAAGGGTAGCCTTTTTAGTTATCAAGGTTATGAAAGTCGAATTAAGCTGTTTTTTCCCCCTTTTTGAGGCACGAACTCGTGAAAGTGGGATAAGACGTATTTCAGGATGAAATTTTCCTTTTCAGATATTATCTTTACTCCCACGTACATTTTTCGGGTCTGATAGTTACCATTTAAAATAGTGTTGTATAATCTTAGATATTAAAAAATGAAATTAATTTGAATTTTGAAATTTTGAATTCAAATTATGTTTTTCGCAATCATGACAGGACCCTACTCATTGGACTTATTGCTACCAGAAACGACTCCTGTCCCCCAAGCCTGCCTTTCCTTCTGGGGATTACATGTGTATATTTGGGTATGTGTGTGCAGGCGCACGTGCGTGCATGTGTAGGCCTGTGTGTGTGCGTAGACCTGTGTGTGTGCGTAGACCTGTGTGTATGCACTTAGGCGTGTGTGTATGTGTGTAACGGCTTGCGTGTGGGAGTGTGTATGTGCGTAACAATGCGTGTGTGTGAGCGTGCGTGTATGTAGGACATGGACGCTACCGACCAGGAAAAGCGGCTACCGGGGGACAGTCGTGCTTGTAGAGGCAGGTGGGCGGTGGTGCTGCAGAGGTCCCTGGTCCAAGTTATAAAAGGAACCGGAACGCCAAGGACTGTCAAATGAGAACAATAAGCAATCGTGATTGCTCAAAAAAGAAGAAAAAAAATTTACTTTTAACGCACTGAAACCTTTAAACTAATTTATCTTTGTATGCGCCACTAATTAAAGGCTTTTTTGTGAAAAATATCTCTATGACGTTGTTTTGGACATGTATTGCAAAGTAAAGGTTGTCGCTAATCGAGATTAGAGGAGAATGTTGCACCTTGGGACACTAATTTCTAAGAATTTATTCTCAGCAGTCATGTTTCAAGTAATCTCTAATAGTAACCGTCCCCATTAAATAGTGCCATAGCAAAAATCAGCATCAAATGAGTAAAATTGACGACTTTATGAAAGAAAGAAAATTTCATGACTCCAAAGTACCAGAGATATGAAGTAAAAACGTACACTGTATTGCAAAATTAAATAGTTACGCATTGTTTTTTTAATAAATTAAATGCCAAATGCATTTTCCGATCCTGTATTTGTCTACAAAACTTCGCTCCAGGTGTTGACTACATTTTCCCCGAACGCCACTGCATAAAGGCGTTCAAAAGACATTTGCACGACGGCACCGATCAGGCTTGGCGCGGTTCTGTATGCAGCTGGAACAATTCAAAACGAGCGTCAACAAGATTTTTTTTTCACAAAATGTGCTTTAATTACTCGGCACTTTCTTCTTCAACAATTTTTAGTTTACCACACACTGGTTTGTAAGTTATTCCCTAAAATAAACGTTCAAAAAAATTAAACGATGTCAAGCAAATTTGTCGCAAAATGTATCTTATAGTGAACGAAGCAAAGCAAGTTAAGAAAAGTGCGCAAGTTCCTTTGAAAATAGGAATCAGGCTGAAAAACTAGCTTTTGTAACGAATACAATGTTTTTAATATTTAATTTCAATTTTCATTATTATTAACAATTGAATGAGAAAAGTATATCTGTAATTTCTTACAACATAGAAATTATACTTCAAAAGTTATAACTTTTCTACATTTTTGAAAAGAGTTGGTTATATTTTTTATCATGAACACATTAGCCTCCTAATTGTAATCTAACACATTCCAAGTTTATTAATTTAAGGACCGATAAAGACAACTATTTACTTTTCGTCAAAGACGCAGCGAAGGGCAGGTTTTGGGGGTGAATACTCCTCCCCCCACAGCCAATAGTTTTAACATAAATGCGAATTATAATTCAGTAGTTTATGCATATAAAATTATTTTTTTAATCAAGAACCCCCTCCAAAAGGTATTTTCCATTAAAAAAAACTCCTCCAGAAGGTATTTCTGGCTGCGCTAGTGCTTTTTGTCACTACTTTTCCTTTACAAAGCATGACAATTAATATGCTTCATCAAGGAAATTTAATTTTTAAATTGAAGATTCTTAAAATGATAAAAGAACATATATAAAAGCATAAAAACAACGCTATAAAAAAAAATCCACCTCAAAAACCTGCACGTGTGTATGTTTCTCTCCTAAAGTGATATCCATGCATTTCAATAGCTCGGAATATAAATGAATCGCTTTTCGTTGTCCCCACTACTAAAGAAAACAAAATTGATTCTTGTATTTGCCGGAAGTATCTCGGCAATATATCACCAAAGGGTACGATTCAAATACGTTGGGCAACAAGTGGAAATGGAACGAACATTCGCGAGATTAGATGGTAACGGAGATTCTAGGATGAATTATCCGGTTGACAACAATTCATCGTGGTTGGCTTGCCCTCTAAAATTGGGAATACACTTAACAGTAGCAATTGAAAAGGGACGGAACAATTCCACTTGTTAGACGGGGAGGTTTTCGTTGGAGGAATAAATCATGGATCGAATGTTTAACCAAGTCTCCATTTCACAGGATATTTCATTAGTGTGACAAGATCATGCTGTGAGAGGTGGTAAATAAGACGAAAAGGATAGGTTTTCTGAAACGATTTCAAAGAAATTCAAATCAATTTAAAATATATTTATATCTCAGAAGGTAGTCTTTAATGTTAATGATTTTTACTAATAATAAAGTAGAAAGTCTCTCTGTCTGGATGTCTGTAGGATGTCTGTGACGCGCATAGCGTCTAGACCGTTCGGCTGATTTTCATGACATTTGGCACAAAGTTAGTTTGTGGCATGGGGGTGTACACCTCGAAGCGATTTTTCGATTTTATTCGTTTTCTTTTTCAATTTTTAGAACATTTTCCGGAGCAAAATTATCATAAGATGGATGAGTAAATTACGAAATTATCATAACGTGAAATCGGAGAGCAAATGAACATAGCCAATAGTATTCCAGGTCTGCCAATGGATTCATAAGGGCATCAAACGTGCAGGAGGTATTGCCAAAGACAATAAGCTATATAGTCTTTGGTATTACCTCCTTCATGTTTGAATTCATTGGTAAACCTGAAGTTCTATTTTTTCAAATACTAGGGGGCTCTGCCCCCTGCTCGTTAACGCTCACCAACACCAACCCCCGAAGATTGCTTCGCAATCTTATTTGATCCGCAACGATTTAAATCGTCAATTAAAAAGAAACAGATTAAAAACGTATTATGAGCTCCCTCTGGAACAAAAAGCACCTCTTCCCCGGGTTTCAAATAATTGGTACCAACTTGCAGAGCCGTAAGGGCTAAGGAGCTCTTGAGCATTGCAAAACTGCAGCTTTGTACGTCTAAAAAGTCGCTTTCATATTCGTGGTCTCTAGTAATACATTTTGCTCTTTAGCTCGGGGCTGGATTGAGTTGAGCCTAAGATTTTCGGTTAAAATCGAAACCCTTAAAATTTGTGAATAAGAAAGAAGAAATAATCGAATATAAAAGACGTAACTATGGCAACGCCAAATAAATTATCAGTAATTTGAATGGAGATGAGATTTTTCGAACTTTATTAAAACGACTTGCAACTTTTTTTCTTTGGAGATAGAAGCTTAGTTTTTCGACCATAGGCCAAGTTTGATCTGGAGTAAAAATTTCAGGGGTGTAAAAAAGAAAACTGTTGGACAATTCCTTCACTTTTTACTGATACATTCAATGAAGAAAATAGTACCTAAATTTCAGCTAAGCCTAAAAAAATTCGAGCTAAATACACAAACAACTCCCGCTGTAATTAAGTTAGAGGTTTTGTTTAATGGAAAAAAGTGTATTATCTGCTTTGTTTAAATGGTGCTGCTATTTTATTTGTTCGTTTATTTATTTATATATTGATTTATTTATTTATTTTTTGCGCATCTAATTTTTTAGATGAGTGAGGCATATTTATTCCTAGAAATCAGCTTAAAATATTTAAAAAATATGTTTGAATCAATTTGCGATTTTGGCTATTGTTGAGCATATTGATCGGATAATTGAAAGAAGATATGGGTGTACGGGAAAGTAGGCTCGTCTAGTTCTAGAGGTAACTTCTTGTTACTGATAGATTTAATGAAGTAAGTAGTGCCCAAATATCAGCTAAGCCTAAAAAAATTGGAGCTGAAAACGCAAATAACTGCCGCCGTAATTAAATTAGAGCATTGAAACAACTTGCGTTGCGTAGAACGAGGAAAATTCCACCCTTTCCAACGATATATCTTATATCTTTAAACGAGCAATTCTTGTGGGTATATATATCTTTCTTATCTCGGAAACGGCTCAATCGATTTGGATGAAATTTTGGATTTAATTGTAGTTTTGCATTCTAAGTTCATCTACATCAGTGTTTTTTCTGTAAAAACGCGATTTTTTACAAAAAAAATAAATAAACAGTTTTTTAATATAAAGTCAAATTGAGTTAAGCCTTGAAGTAAACTGTGAGTTGACGCATCAGGCAGACGATTTGCAACCATAACAATGAAAATTTGTCTCTTCTCGCTTTAAAATTTTATACTTGCTTAGGGTTGCCAGGCTTGGCTGATATTGGCCACTTTGGCTAATTTCAAACACACTTGGCTGAAAACGAATTCACAAGCATTATTTAAGTCGATGTAAGGCTTTTTTTCTTTTTTAAGTGAAACTATTGCTTGACCGTCCTATTTTATTTTATTTTATTTATTTATTTTTTTACACTTCAAATAGTTTAACATGTTTTTTAAATCACGCATCTAAATTTTATTTCGAAGAAGTGTATGTCTTAAGATTGTTTATGTTTTGTTAAGACAGTTGTTATCATTTGTTGAAATGGTTTGTGGATCATCAGTTTTGATGGATATCATGCTGTATGTAGCATTTTCTGGCGTAAAAACTAAAAGTACTTATTCAAAAAGAAAATCTCGATTGGGATAAAATCGTGAAACGCATCATAGTATGAAAGGAAGTATTCGGTTAAAAACCGATTTCACCATAGCAAAACTAAGGTCAAAATATTTTTATTACTGACAAGAAAATTGTATAGTGGAAACAAACGTAACAGATAGTTTAAAGCAAAATGTTGATTTAATTACATTCGGAATCTTCTTTGTTTGGTACTTTAGTGTTATAAGAAGGTCGAGTACATAATATTTCGTTAACGTGAAGCTTTTCAAGTATATTTGGAAAAGTATTGAACCTTAAAAAAACACAATTTGACAAAAAATAATTCTTTTAAAGCCGAGTGAGGCTCGGTCATCCAGGTACTAATATTAATATGTGCAAGTAACTTTCACCCCTTTAATAGGCAATTTACGCGAAGTTTGCGCTTAAAAAATTAATTACAAAAAAACTAATTTGAAATTTAAAGACAAAACCCCAAGTGCAAACCACCGGGGCTCGAAGTAATTTTGTACAAAATTTCAAGGCTGTAGGTGCTATGGGGTCTCCTGGACGCAGTCCCGCCACAGACTTCCTTTCAGAATTTCTTTGACCTTACTTTTTTTTAATATAAAGAGAAAGGTATAAACCTTGAGGAGGCCACTACTGAAGCACTGGCCACTACTGGTGTGTTTACCTTGTATAAAAATGCGTGTAACAGTGTGACAAAAACTGAAAATGCAGACAGACAACAACAACAGAAAAAAAAAGAAAGAAAAGAAAAAAAGAAAAAAGAAAAGAAAGGAAAAAAAAGAGTTATAGTTAAAATTGAATCTTAGGTAAAATGTTTCAAAACCTTGATTTAAAATAGCCAGTATATGTATTGACATAATTCAGTGAATTTTCAAATTATATTTAAAACTATTTTGTAGAGATGTGCCTTTTAATAAAAAAATCATTGCCACAATAAGAAACATAAAGAAAAAACAAAGGACTGCACATAAACAATGTCGCACTTTTTTTTCAACATTTTGACCCCCTTCCCCTTTTATCACAAAGTGTCTCACTTCACCATACCACTTCCCCCCCTCTCCTTTTCTCACATGTCACACTCTTTTTCATAAATATATCTTTGTTTAAAAAATGCCAGACATCATAGTTCTTGTTACCCCCTCTCTTCCCCTTGTCACAAACTGTCACAATTTTAAACTCCCCCCTCCCCGCCCTTTCCAAGCGTGACATCATTTGTGGATAGCAATTAACTAATAATCCCATTTTTGAAGTAATACGTGAATTAAGCATGAGGTAGAAAAAAAATCCCTCCACATTTCGCATTTGAATAGATGTCTAAGGGGTAGAGTACTCTTTTCTACTCGGTAGTATAGTTTTTAAACTGAATTTAAAGTTACTACGGGAAATGAAAGATAAAACGATACAAGTTTTGTTCCTATGAAAAATTCCAAACTTTATTAATGCATTTACATTAAATCTCGTGTTTAACCATTGCTCAGAAAAGTATTGTGTATAAAGAAAATATACTGAAGGAAGGAAATAAAATAATCAACATGCATTCTACTACAGCTTCAAAGGAGAAAATATACCTTAATCGGTATATTTAAACTGTTTTCCGGTAAACATTAAAACAATATTAATAGAAAGCATGAAAGAAGGTTTAAAGCGCCGTAAAAATATCCACAAAAGAAAAAAAATAAAATTAAAAAATTGTAATCTTCTATACATATAATAAAATAAGATGTTTGTGTGTGTGTGTGTGGCGCGCATCCCGAGAAAACGGCAAGACCTAGAAAGATGAAATTTGGTATACAGGTGCAGTTTTTGCTGAAGATGTGCACCTCGGGCTTCGATTTTTGATATTTTAATTAGAAAAAAAGGTATTTAATGTTTTATGTTTTTTTTTTGCACTTTTTACCTCACAGACCCCGAACCAGTCGCGCCACACAAATATTTTTTGCACTATAAAGTAGGAGATTTAATTTTAAATATGATGAATGAAAAATTTTTGAAAATAGAGCAATTTTTGTATTTTTTATGAATTTTTCAAAAAACCTTTAATTTGCATTTTTCCTGGGTTTTGTTTTTTTTAAATATCATCCTGCGAGAAGTATCAAAGCCCCATTTCTAAAATTTAAGTTGGTAATAGTAAAACCATTTCGCCCTCTTCAGAAGAAAAAAGTTCTTAAAAATACGCAATAGTTTTTTTTTAAACAGTTTTTTAATGCTGAACACATTATGTCTTTCTACGCATCGGTCGAAAAAAGCGTTCTTCAATCTTTTATGCCTCTGACGTCACTACTTGGATTTCGATTCGGTATTTACGATGGAATCTTAATCGCAAACAATGTTTATCTTTTGTTTTTACTATACAGCTTACTTCTACATTTTATGACGTGATGACCACGTGTTTTCCGGCAGAACTTGCTTTTTTCTTTCCTTTTTTTTGTTTTATTTAGGGATTGCATTTATTTCTTTTCCCATCCCCCCCCCCAAGCTGGAACGTTTTGCTGCATCTATATTACGTTACATTTCATAGTTATGCACATTTAATTCAATAATAACAGAGATTTTTTTTTTCTTTGTCAAACGCTACTTTTTGCACACTATGGGGAATTTTGAAGATAACTTTTTTTTTTTTTGCTCTACTTAAATAAAAAAAAAGGTGGTTTTTTTTAATGATCTTTGTTTTTATTAGGAAATGGGCGGGGAGGTTAAAATAAATAGAGATGGATAAGAAAATTTAGAGATAGATCGTAAAGGTAGATAGCCGCCGAAGGCGGCAATCTTGGCGTAAAAATGTGAGTGGCGCAACAAAAGATAGAGATATATGATTAATACTGCTGCCAAATTTATTTAAACAGCCACCGAAGGCGGCAAACTTGAAGTAAAAATTTAAATGACAAGTTAGTCAAACAGCCGCCGTAGGTGGCTGCTTGCATAGAAAGGCCAATGGCGTAAGAAAGCGGACCGGCTAGTTAAAAATATTTTAACAGATTAAAATTCCACTTTTTTTATTTTCTTTTTTTAACAAAAATTGTTACTTTAAGAATTAGCACCGACATAGAAATTTGAGTTATACATAAATGTTGTCCTAACAGGTGGATTAGCTTCGAACAAATTTTACTGAAAACAGCTCTTGAAGAATATTTTTTGAAACGTTAATGCTCACGAAATAAATTTAGACCATTTTTTAATCAAAATTGATGACAATAATAATTATTCTTAAGTACCAAAAAAAAAAACGAAAATTACCAAAAAATTATAAATCTATTTTTAGCCTTTCGATGCAAGAAAGAGTAAAGAAGTTAATAATAAAAACTGATATCCATTTATCCGTAAATTCAACATTAATGAGGAGATGTTAGTCAAAGATTGATGACTGAATCAAAGTGAAGTACAGTCGGAACCCGACTTACGCGAGGGATGCGCTCCAAGACCCCTCGCGTAAGTCAGAATTTCGCGTTGTGGAACAACGTATGTTTAGAAATTTTTTATAAGCATTCCCAATTATTTCAGACATGCGTTAACACCCCTCAAATTGTTTCAAACCATTTTTGAACTAAATATTACCGTGTCTTTTATAAAGAACTGATTTTTTACTGTATTTTAGAAAAACCGTTACTATTTAACATGATTACTGTTATAAAGCACAAAATCTATGATCAATAAGATACATGTACTTAAATAGTAGGGTACTTACATTTAGTACATTACTGCATTATAATAGCACTTAATAGTACATATCGTAATTTTAATTATAATTTTTAAAATTATGAAGATGGTGGTTTATGCAGAGCGGGAACACCCCTATTTCTGACCTCGCTTCCATTTTCATGATGTTTGTATTTTGCTCAGACACTACTTTGCGAGCTTCACAGTTAAGATTGAAGTGCTCGTTTAGGAGCCATTCTGTTTTATCAACGTTCATATGTAGAAGGGGGGAAAAAACTGTTAAGAATCAAAGTGGTTACTTGTATAAACAAAAGCAAAGCGTTGTTTAGACTAATACAGTTGAACTTCCGCTTTCAGTGATGCTAAATTAATGAAAGTATACTCACGAAACCAATATTTAGTGTCAACGAAGACCACTGGCAACGCTCCGCCGCTCCTTTCCAAAAGATTTCATGCTGCAAAAGCGAGCAATTTGCGTCAGCAATAAAAAATTCATTACTCATGAAAAACTCGCGTTATAGCCATTTCGCGCAAGTCGGATCGCGTTGTAGCGGAATTTGACTGTAAAACCGAAGTCCTTGATTTGTAATGCAGTAAAAAGAGCTGCAACGATTTTAATTTTGACAAAAAATAAGTCATATGAACATTTTTATATTTAAAACTACAACAGCACTTATTTCTGACTTCATTTCAATCAAAAAACAACTCGGAATAAATTTCTTCCCTAGTTCAATATTGTGAAAGGTTGATTAGGGGCTTTTGATTCAGTGAATACAAAGCATTATTTTTTTCAATATCTATTGAAAGTTATACATTTAATATGTACACTATTTTACTTTTCACACTAATATATTTTTTTGTTGTTGAAGAAAACATGCATTCTTTTAAGATATCAAAATATGACAAGATTTATTTATTCTGTGTAAAATTAAAAGCTTTTTAACTATTGTATTAAAGTAGTTTTCATTCAATATTATTTATATATTAATTTGAGAGAATATATTTGTTACTTTTTTACATCATATCTTCATATTTTTTTAACAAAAATAAATTCATTTTGTTTTGATAGTAAAAGTTTTACCCATTTAACAAAACTTGAACTAACTTGAAGCATAAGCCAAACGAGAAAGAGGAATAATATTATCAACTCGATGTGGGAACATACGGGAAAGTAAGTTCGTATAGTTTTGGACGAACTTCTTATTCATATTAGTTGATACTATCATTAACTTGTTAGAAATTATCCATAACTACATCATTCGCAAAAAGAATGATTGAGTTTGCATTCCAAAAAAATAATTGAATTGACTTTCATGTCAAACTTGGGAGAGAATTGCACACTGTAAGGGAATGTGAGGCAAAGTGAAATGTTAAAATTTTTACTCTTCCTTTAGCTCATTTCGTAATATTTTATTTATGCAGTAGCACATGTAGTAAAATTTAAGCGTATGACAATATAGGCAATAACAAAAATAATTTTTGGCTTACAGCAAAATACTCGTATTACAATTTGCTTATCAATTTTTGGATATTGATAAAGCTCTTGTCATTAACATTTTGAATATTTATTGAGACCTTCGAGTATTCGATGCATTATTTATTTAGTTAACATTAATCTTATTTGTAATTTAAATCTTTTGTATAATTAGTCAAGTACATGCGGGGCAAAGTGAAATAGTTTATTTCGTTTACTCACTCAAGCTTTTGCTAAATCATTTACGTATTCATTTATTAGTTAATACATTTACATTCCTTTATTTAGTAATTCACTCATTTATTCATTCATTCGCTTATTTTCTTATTCATTCGCTCATTTACTCATTCATTTTTTTCCTTCATGTATTAATTAATTTATTTATTTAACTAGCCGCCTGCGGCGACCAGCTGGTTCACCTTCTTACGCCATTCGCCTTTCTGTGCAAGCAGCCACCTACGGCGGCTGTTTAAATAAATTAAGCAGCAGTATTAATCAATCCATCTCTACCTTTTTTTTTTTTGTGCCATTCACATTTTTACGCCAAGATTGCCGACTTCGGCGGCTATCTACCTTTACGATCTATCTCTAAATTTTCTTATCCATCTCTACTTATTTTAACCTCCCGGCCATTTCCTAATAAAAACAAACATCACTCAAAAAACCAATTTTTTTTTAAATTTAAGTTGAACAAAAAAAAAAAAAAAACCCCGTAGTATGCAAAAAGTAGCGTTTGACAAAGATGAAAAAATCTCGCTGTTTTTATTGAATTAAATGCGCACAACTATGAAATGTAACGTAATATAGATACAGCAAAAGGTCCAGCTTGTGGGGGGGGGGATGGAAAAAGAAATAAATGCAATCCCTAAATAAAACAAGAAAGGAAAGAAAAAAAAGCAAGCGCTGCTGGAAAAACACGTGGTCATCACGTCATAAATTGTAGAAGTAAGCTATATAGTAAAAAAAAATTAACATTGCTTGCGATTAAGATTCCATCGTAAATATCGAATCGAAATCCAAGTAGTGACGTCACAAGAATAAGAGCTTGAAGAAAGCTTTTTTTCGACCGATGCGTGAGGAGACATGATGTGTTCATCATTAAAAAAATTATTTTAAAAAAAACTATTGCGTATTTTTAAGAACTTTTTTCTTCTGAAGAGGGCGAAATGTTTTTACTATTACCAACTTAAATTTTAGAAATGAGGCTTTGATACTTCTCGCAGGATGATATTAGAAAAAAATAAAACCCAGGAAAAACTGCAAATTAAAAGTTTTTCAAAAATTCGTAAAAAATACAAAAATTGCTCTGTTTTCAAATTTTTTTCATTAATCATATTTAAAATTAAATTTCCTACCCTACAGTACAAAAAATATTTGTGTGGTGCGATTGGTTTGGGGTCTGTGAGGTAAAAAGTACTAAAACGTGCTAAAAATCACATAAAACATTAAATAACTTTTTTTCTAATCAAAATATCAAAAATCGAAGCCCGAGGTGCACATCTTCAGTAAAAATTGCACCTGTATACCAAATTTCATCTTTCTAGGCGTTGCCGTTTTCCCGGGATGCGCGCCACACACACACACACACACACAAACATCTTATTTTATTACTAGCCGCCTTCGGCGACCAACTGGTCCGCCTTTTTACGCAATTCGCCTTTTGCGCCAGGGTTGCCGCCTTCGGCGGCTGCTTACACAATTTAGCGACGGTATTAATCAATGTTTTTCTCTATATATCAATATTATCATTCGCCTTTTTACGCCAATGTTGACTTTTTCGGCGGTTGCTTAAAAAAAATTGTCGATGATATCAATCAATTTTTTTCTCTATACATCAATATTATCATTCGCCTTTTTACGCCAAGGTTGATCGGCGGCTGCTTAAATAAATTTTGTGTTGAATAAAGTATTTTCTAAATCTACCTCCCGTTATGTCCTTTGGCATATTTTTAAGGGGGGGACGGGAGGCACAAAGGACATCATACTCTTCATGCAAATTTTGTCGGAAAATAACAAAAAGCATTTCCACTTTTATGTGAAACATTGTTTTTTCAAAGTCATGGTGTGTGTTTGTGTGTGGGTTGGGGGAGGTGGGTGTGGGGGGGGGGCTATTGATCCCCCGTTGAAGTTCCTCTATTTCTTACTGTCCATCTACTGTATCCACCTCTATATTTGTCCACCTTTCGTTCTCTCTAACTATCTATCTATACGATCCATGCATATCTACCTCTGATAGTAATTAACAATCCTTTCTATGTAAAAAAAAACATTTTTTGCTTACTTAATATCTCTCTATCTACCAAACATAACCAGCAATCCCTACAAAAATCATGCAAAAAACCGCGGGCTTTATTTATTTACTTAAAATTACACGCAAAAAAAGGCTCTATGTTCCCTGTAGTGTGCAAAAAGCAGTGCTTGCAAAAGATAAAAAAAAATCACCGCTTTTATTGAATTAAAATGCGCAAAAATATTTGACCAAAAATAAATATAGCAAACAGTCCAGAAAAAAGAAAGTTGGAAAAATAAAGATATGAAATCTCTGAACATTAAAAAAAAAAAAAAAGTGAAGAGAAAGCAAACGATTTCAGTTAGGTCACGTGATAAGGAAGTGCGGAACTCAGCCGGCAATGCTTACAGGTCGCGTCGTGTTTTGCATTTGAAAAATTGTAAAAAAAAAAAAAACCTTTTGGGTATTTTTAAAAACTTTTTTCTTCTGAAGGGGGTGAAATGTTTTTACTATTACCAACTAAAATTTTGGAA
Source organism: Uloborus diversus (assembly GCF_026930045.1). Taxonomy (NCBI): domain Eukaryota; kingdom Metazoa; phylum Arthropoda; class Arachnida; order Araneae; family Uloboridae; genus Uloborus; species Uloborus diversus. The sequence continues at coordinate 110,883,823 of NC_072737.1, read as the reverse complement.
TTGAGGACTCAATACGTTTTGGAGGATGGGTTTTCAAAAAAAACTAAACCCAGAAAAAAATGCAAAATAAAGGTTTTTTCAAAAATTTATAAAAATTACAAAAATTGCTCTATCTTCAACATTTTTTCATTCATCATATTTAAAATTAAATTTTCTACACTATAGTACAAAAAATATTTGTGTGGTGCGATTGGTTCGGGGTCTGTGAGGTAAAAAGTACTAAAAAGTGCAAAAAACCGCATAAAACATTAAATAACTTTTTTTCTATTAAAAATATCAAAAATCGAAGCCCGAGGTGCACAACTTCAGCAAAAACTGCACCTGAATACCAAATTTCATCTTTCTAGGCCTTACCGTTTTCCCGGAATGCGCGCCACACACACACACACACACACAAACATCTTATTTTATTATATGTATAGAAGATATGTATAGATTACTCGTCAGTTGTTTCACTATCTTTTCATTTAGTCATTCAACCTTTTATTTAGTAATTCTTCTGGTCCAAAATACTTTTATAATCAAGCAGAAAATATTTAATTGGAAAATATTTAATTTTTCACTTTGCTCCATGAAAAAAAGAAAGAGAAAATTTTCCACTTTTTTTTTTGGAGGCGCAAGTTTATTGTCAAAAAGAAACAACAATGTCTCAATGCAAAGTTTTATAGTTAAATACAATATTCTTTCTTTGTGTACTGAAATTTTCAAAACATATTTCCAATTTGCGCATTTTTAAAATGTTCAGTCATCTTAACAATTTAACTTGCCCTACATTACCCTACTACTATAGCGAATTGAAGAGAGGGAACTTATAAAATGCGATTTCAATCTATTGCAGGCATTTTAACTTATAGTTAACTTACGCAGAAGAAAAAATAACTTTTGAAATCTATCACAGAAATCTATTATTATAAACCGCAGAAATCGTTTTCTCCCAAAAACTCAGCTACAATTTTGCATAAGAAAAACTGATATATCTGCAATAGTTGCGAGCATAAATCTTTCCGCATCGTCCCCGGGAGAAATATGTAGCAATCCCCCGAAAATAGAAAAGAAATATTTGACATTTTTGCCTCAAAGCGAGTAAGATCATATTTCACCATTCGATTCTTCAGAAATATATTTAGAAAACAAGTGGAAACAGAAAATCGGCTACACCAGATCGTTACGATGAATCTAGGATGAATTATCCGGCTGACAAGCTCTTCGTCGTGGATGGTTTGCCCCCTAATATAGGAAATTTACTAGCTGGGGTAATGGTAAAGCGGTAGAACAATTGGTCTTGTTAAACGGATTGGTTTCTACAACCGGTGTAGCTTATAATGGACGATTTACAGCCTGGCAATGTCATAAGATATCTAAATCGAATGGGAATCACCCACTTCCCTCCGTGGGCTACAGGTAGTAAAATATGATAGTAATCATGTTTGGATTGAAATTTCTGACAACTGATATATTATGTTAGTGGTGGAAAAAATTAAGGACACGTTCGGAAAAACTTGCATGTTTTTCAACTTTGTCTGTGAATAAAAATCGTTACACACACACAAAATGTAAATTCGTATATTTCAATTTAAATAGAATTTGATACTGATTTTAACAATAAAAATTAATTCAAGTATTTCCAATACAAAAAAAAATAACAAGAGAAAAATAAATAAATAGCGCCATTAATTATCGATATACTTTAGATACTGATGATAACAGTGAGTTATCAATTTTTAGTAGGGTTGCCTTTATTTTTTTTATAACAGCTTTCACATCGATGTTTCCTTACGCTGACGACAGTTTTGTTTTTACAAGACGCCAGGAAGCAATTATCTTTATCTTTACTAATAATAAAGCTGAAAGTCTCTCTGTCTGTCAAGATCTCTGTCCGGATCTCTGTCTGTCAGGATCTCTATGACGCATAGCGCCTAGACCGTTCGGCCGATTTTCATGAAATTTGTCACAAAGTTAGTTTGTAGCATGGGGGTGTGCACCTCGAAGCGATTTTTCGAAAATTCGATATGGTTCTTTTTCGATTCCAATTTTAAGAACAAAATTATCATAAGATGGACGAGTAAATTACGAAATTATCATAACGTGGAACCGTAACATGGGCACAAGCCAATTGGCGAGAAAATTCACCATACATTATTTGTAAATATACAGGCAAACCAAAAGACCTTTTAATTTTTCTATTACGGGCAAAGCCGGGCGGGTACCACTAGTAGTCTCATAAAGTAGTAAGTTTATAAGTGTTTGTTAAAAAAGTTAGTATTTAAATAATTTCATTGAGTATTTTTGCATTATATTCGATATAAAATGACATATTTAAGCCTGCATATTTCTTTCTATTCTTTGGATGGAGGAGAAAGAACTGGATTCGTGAAAATTATAAATTTTCAAATTCTGTAGGAATGGACTGCTGCTAATTAGTTTCTAGGTCCTGTCACATAAAACGATGACAAACCTTGATAGTTAAATAACCACTTTAAGTGGAAGACACTTCATTTAATTAATAAAAACATGTGCGAAATGTTTGTGATAGCTGCAAGATGTTTAACTTCTTAGTTACTATTTATGACGAAATGGTATTTGTAACATTTTGGTTCAAAATCTAGGTAGATGAATGAAACTGGACGCATTTTGATTCTCAAAACATTTTGACAGATAAGCTATTTATTAATTATTATCCTAAAAACTTCTTTTTAAGTGCTGTTTCGTTAAAAAAGGCTTTGTTTTTGGAAACTTTAGGGCTTTTCTTAAACGTGATCAAGTGTCAAATGTAACTGCAGATTGAAAAAATTACTTATCACACTTGCTGCTGCATTACTAGATTCTTTGGATGGAGAATTCTTTGAAATACATTACAAACATTCTCAGGGTAACTTTATTTCGCAATTTCTTTATTTACTCCACTCATATTTTAATAGTGTTGTTGCATTTACTGGTATAAAATGGAAAGAAAAGTTCTTGAACTATTGGATAGTTACTTAACATCAAAAAATAACAATTAAATGAACCACTTGAAATAAATTATTAACCTGGTTGACAAATATTTTGCCACTTTGGGTAATTTTGAACCCTGTAAAAAAGGTGATGTAAGATAAACGTTTTTATCAAAAAGTAAAGCAACTTTGAACCGGAAGAATAAAATCTTTAGAATGGTATTCTACCACCTGCATTTTTACTATTTTACTCTTATTGATCACGTTTCGCCATTGCTTATAAGCAGGGTTGTGAAGTTAGAATCGGAGTCTGAGTCGGAGTCGAACTGATTTTGGAGAAAGGGAGTCGGAGTCGGGAGTCGAAGGCTTGAGTCGGAGTCGGCAATCTTCCCTCTATGTTCGCAACTCTGCCAGTGCTTGAGGAGTCGGAGTTGAAGTCGGACTACTTTGGGGCAAAAAAGTCGGAGTCGGAGGCGAAAGTTCCAAAAATGTTGGAGTCGGTCATTTTTCCGCCGACTCTGCAGTCAGACTTGTAAGTGCTAAAAAACTTTATTTTTAATTTCAAGAGTGGAACCATCCCATAATCGAGTTTCAGCTACGAACCAGCATCAATTAATTCCAAGCAAGAAATCATTAAGAAGTCAATACAATCGATGGTAATCTCACCAACTCCAATAAAAATCAAAGCAACCAAAAACTAGACTCGCGCTAGCCCGAAGTCAATAAAAAGAAAACGGGCCCACATTTTATGCAAACGAGTGAAGTCACTGAACGATATTCGTTGAACATCCCCAAAAAACGCCCCGGGTTGATAAATCTTCTGACTTCAACCCCATCTCCAGGGACATCCACTCCTATGAAGGAAAAAATGCACATATAGCCACATCAAGAAAGAAAAAAAAAGTGAACCACAAAAATAATAAAGCTGCATTCCCTGTTGGATATTACTCGAAAGTTGAAGGCTGAGAAGCGAGTCGGTAGTCGGTGGTATAATCGAGGCAATAACTAGCCCCACCCCATATCATCCTCGCTTGAGAACGATGTTTAAATCTTGTCTAACAAGGCGGCAGATAATGATTCAAAGGAGATTCTTGCATCAGTTGTAAATTATCAGCTACCAGTTTGCGATGAAGGAAAGTATTATAGCAGAGAAAAAGAAGATATTTTTTTTATATCCTTTGAAAGATTAATATTCGACTGTATTTTAATTCTACAACTTACCGTGAAGGAGTCTCCAGGAGTTAAGAATGAAATTTATTGTACTGTGTTTCAAGCTACACACTTTTGTGTTTCAGATATGCAGAGTGTCCGAAAAGTCCTTGACACAATTTTAAAAATTCATAGAAAAGCAACAAATTGTCGTATGAATATGCTCTTTGCGCCATAATACTTCATAGGTTCAAGGATTTTTTATGACGTCTTAAAAAAGGGACAAAAAAAAGAAAAATAGAAGGACTTATAGCTGTAAGTAATAGCTGTATCGTCAGAGTGAGAATTTGTTTTTCTTACTATGACGATACAGTCGTCAATATAAATTACATATAATTACTTTTTCCTTTTTCTTTTTCTCTCTTTTTTACGATGTAATAAATACTCCTTGACGCTTTTTAAAAAATTCATAGAAAAGTAACAAATTGTCGTATGAATATGCGGTTTGTGCCATAATACTTCATAGGTTCAAGATTTTTTTATGACATCGTAAAAAATGGAAAGAAAAAAGAAAGAGAAGAAATTATAGCTATAAGGAATCACTGTATCGTCACAGTAAGAATGTTTTTCTTTCTGTGAAGATACAGTAGTGAACGTAATTTACTCTATTTTCTTTACCTCCCCCCCACTTTATGCGATTTAGGGGAGACCGGAGCTAGTAGTGACATTTTTGATATTACCGTAAGATTTGAACTCATGTGAAACATTTTTTGAATCATATTATTAGAGTAAATCTTGAGCAATATATTTAGAAAATCACTATCAACCTTTCAAAACGTTTTTAATGACATAAAACGGAATTTGCGTAGCCTCTAAGTTTTTCTCAACTTGCTCCGTAGCGGCGCTAGTAGTGACATGCTTGAGGCACATTCTGACACACAAAGAACGCGTATAAATACGTTGTGTACAAATATACAAATGTAAAATGTAAATGTAAAATGTACAAATTATGTAAGAAATGCAATTAAATGGGATATTTTAAGTTAAGAATAAAATAACTATTCATTTATAATGCTCTTAGCACAAAAAAGAATATCTTCATGTTTTCAATAACACTTAAAATGAAATGAAAATAAAATAGTTAAATTATTAACGCTTGTAAACTCTTTTTTAGAGACACATTAAAAAACTGTGTTAATCAGGAAACTTAAAAGTAGGTCAACAATAGTTTTTGGTCATATTGATATTTGACTCGGTACAATGTGTAGGCCCATATCCTACAGGTCTACCTATTTTTATAATCACTCATTATCATCGCTTGTTTCAACATCCTGTTAATGCTATTGCTGTTAATGCAAATAAAATAGGGTTTATTTTTTGGTACATTTGACCAGTTTTAAAGAGACAATAAAGGACTCGAGTTTCTTACACAACCTTCGGTCAAAAATACCAAAATCAACCAATCAGCAAGGAAGCCGCGAGATCTGCAAATGTAGGCGATGGAACAACCTGACTTTATTTCATCTCGCTATGACTTCTAGTGGAACTTCAGTTCGATTTGTAACGAATTTGTTGAAAACAGAAACGGTATTATAGGTTTTCTTACATTTGCTGTGTGGAAGAGTGTAAATAATACACAAATACACACATAACTGAAAGCTTAGAAAGTCTTGACTAATATTTTGGCTTAAGCTAAGTTACCATGTCAAGGTCGATGAAGAATAAAATGATTCTAAAATAAATATATAGTGCAAAACTCAATTACAAGAGGTGAGTCAAATCGTGCTTAGGGGCTGTCCATAAATGATGTCACACATTTCTCAACTTTTTGACTCCCTCCCCCCCCCCCTTGTCATAAAGTGTTACACTTCAACATAAAACCTCCTCCACTCCTTTGTCAGTCAATTGCGTACATATATACATATTCAAAAAAGAAAATGCGTGATGTCACACTGCTTGTTACCCCCTCCTTCCCTCTTGTCACAAATTGTCACAGTTTCACGAGTCCCCTTCCCTCCCCCTCAAATTGTTTGCTTACAACCCCTTAACTCAAAAATGAAATAATGGGAAACTAAGTCAGGCAAAATTTATTTGTTTACAGTAAAGTGCGATGTTGAGCAAACAAGGAAAAACGTCACGTCCATCTGAATAACGACTCAACATCATTCCATTCATGATAACCTCATGACTTGATCCGTGGACAAATATCAGAGAACCAACAACACATATAACCTTAGAAACAATGCAATCGAGAATATTCGCGGGGAAAGCATTCTAAACCAACATCGGCAATTTCAGAAATGATCATTTCAACATCTACCTTGTCGCAAGACGCCAAAGGGGCAGCGTCGAGAACAGAATCCTCCAGTATTTGAAGTTATTAATCTACTGTTATGGCCAGTCGCATAATCAGGAAGCGCTATTAATATTTAAGCCCAATGTCGCCGCTTGTCCGTTCATATCTATTTCATGGACGCCTTATTTAGTCATTTGGATGCATGAATACGAACTTGGGAGAAGTAATTAAATCCGGAATCGTATTTGTGGTAGGGTCTAAATTAAGAAAAGTATCTGAAGCGAATAAAAATGTGTTCAATCAAATCTATTCATCCGCGAGAAATTTATTCCTTATCCAGTGTTTGACGCAGTACTGGTCAGTGCCGCCCCGAACTTAAATTTTTGAGAGAGCGGAAATTATTGATTTGCCGAATGGAACTCCAAATTTTGCCGAATGATGATAGTTTTGCCGAATTGTCAAACAAAATTTGCCGAATAAGGAATGTTTTGGAATGTCACAGTGACCACCCATTGGGCCGCCCCTGGTACTGGTTAAACTTCTTATAGCTATATAAGACATCAAAATTCATTATCGTTCCCGCTTATTCGTTCCTTTATAGTCCGTACACTGTTTAACATGGTTTTTTCCCTCCCAAAGCACTTATCTCATCTATTCAGAAAGCTTACCCATATTTTCAAATAAGTAAGAAGTAGAAGTGCTAACGCATGCGCAATCCACTGAAGCGAGAAATGGAATTGAAATCTGAAGCACGGTGCCCCACTAATGCCATCAGAATTTTTGTTTGTCGCATTTTGAGTCTTATTTTATTATGCTAATTTATCGTCAGGTTAAAACTGAGGCTATGCTAAACCTTTTCCTAATCAAAGCAAAATCAAAATTCAAAAACCTAGTCTGTATTGTACAACAACAAGTATTGTCACTCAAAATAATTTTCTATATTCTTTCATAATCTCATCAACTAGTCCCAAATCTACGTCATTAACACAATACATTAAATAGGCTCGTATAGGCTCGTTATCACAAAATCTATATCGGTAAAATTAAGTAGGCTCGTTTAGTTTTCACAGAACGTCTTTACATATACGAAAAATCCCTTCTTAATACATGAAAATGTCACTCCTAAATAATCAATTGCTTTTAAAGGGTCAAAATATATGTACATGAATACAATTAATCGAGCCATTATTAAAGCTTAGTTTGTGCCGTATAACAAAAAGTATTGTCACTCGAAATAATTTTCGATGTTCTTTCATAATATCATAATTCCATTAACTAGTATTGTCTCAAATTCTAAGTCGGTAACACAATACATTAAGTAGGCTCGTTTAGGTTTCCCAGAATTTGTTTGAATATACGAAAGATCCCTTCTTTTCAAATGAAAGTCTCACTCCTAAATAACCAATTGCTTTCAAAGAGTCAAAAAACTAATTCATAAAACAATTAATCGAGTGATTATTCGAGCTTAGTCTATGCTGTATAATAATAAGCATCGTCACTCGAAATAATTTTCTATGTTCTTTCATAATCCCATCAACTAGTATTGTCACAAAATCCATGTCGGTAACACAATACATTAAGTAGTCTCGTTTAGGTCTCACGGAACTTGTTTAAATCTACGAAAGATCTTTTTTTATTAAATGAAAATCTCACTCTTTTATAATCAATTGCTCTTAGAGTCAAAAAATATATACATGAAAACAATTAATCGAGCGATTATTACAGCTTAGTCTGTGCCGTATAACAACAAGTATTGTCACTCGAAATTGTTTTCGATGTTCTTTCATAATCTCTTAGTATTTGTTGGGAATTTTCTTTTTCCCGATGAGATTACATAGAATAAACTTATTGGCAGACGAAACATTGTCGGATTTTCGGATTCGTTTACGAACTTCTATTAGGGCTAAGATAATACATGTGAAGGAGAAATATAATGAGGTCGGAAAAGAGAATGCAGGAGCTTTGGATGTTATGTTTGAAATAGTTTTGGTTTAAACAACCGTGTCATGGTTAATCATAATTTATGTACGTTTTCGGTATTTGTGCATTAACGTCATATTTAATCACTCAAGTATTTGTTCCGCATTAAAAATATCAAGAAGATTAATAGTATATTAAGTAAGGAAAAAATAAGAAAACGGAAGAAAAGAACCAACCAAGATCTTACTTTTTATAACGAACGTTTATTTATGAAAAATTTTCTCTTAAATTTTATATTCAAATTTTAATTAAGCATTTTTCATTAGTCACATTTCTCATTCTTTTTTTTTTTTTTTTTTTTTTTAAAGTCTTACCCACGCAACGTTACAAAATTTTCAAAAATGTTTTCTTTAAATTTTATGCAAATATCCTCTTTTATTTAGCGCACAAATTTAAGTTAAAATTGAAACTGTGCAATGCGTTTAACGTAAATTGTTATGGACAAGACGTAAGATATAAAAATCACAGTAACGATGTAATTATAGAACAAATATCTATATTAGTAATGACACCAAGACTTTAAAACAAATTAAATACTACGTTCTGTGCACCATTTTATGCTGAAAAATTAGGGTTCATGAAGATTTTCATTCTTGAAACCAAGACCCCAAGTCAAGTGATAGGTTTGAAAACAAAGCATTGGAAGAAATCAGGTTTCTTTCGCTTGTTTCACACAAAACGTGCCAACCATTCGTCGTTGTGAAGTCACGTGATTTGGGGTCTTTGAGTCAGCTTTTGCTAAGCCAGTGATTTGACTTGCTCTCTCCATTTTAATTCCAGCTCTAAGGTTTAATTATATCTGTTATATATGTATAATGAAATGGAGATTCATAGATGTCCTCATCAAATGACATATTAGATACATTAGCTAAAAAATGAATTAAAGCATTTTTTTTTAAATGGTTTTTAAGTGGAGCAGATGATGGCATCCTGGTATCATACTTCAACCAGTATTTGGATAAAAAGTAATCTATTCCTCTATATATCTTGTTTTTAAAAAAGCAAAGTTTTAAGCGGAAAAAAATTAAGATTTTTTTTATGGAAAAAATTATGTCAAAAAAGGTTTAGAAATTATAGCTAGAAAGGGAAATGTCAGTAGTTTTGGTACGGTAACATTAGTAACAAAAATTAAAAAAAACAAAACGTAAAAATGGTATCATTATACCCGGGCTGGCTCCCCTACAGTATTTGTGAGGTAGAGGCATGCCCGTTTATCATCCCGTAACTGAATTCGGGATCTGCGAAATCTAATGTAGAACAATTTAACAATGGATCAATTTACGAGCTGGAGGCCCACCGTAGTGTAAACATAGAAATAAATAATAACTAGAGTCACGTAAAAAAAGCAGGACTCGGAGCGAAAGCGTTGATGTTTATTACTTTACCACCGGCGATAAAAGCGCTTCTTCATGGCCAAACCGAGCCCAACCCCCATGTCGGATCGTTTATCACGACTTGTGACGCGATGCGATGGATAACTCAGTTCAAATATTCTTCGGCGTGAAAATGATTTCTCCCCCTTATGAAACTGATGGGCGATAAGCTGCCAAATAATGGGGATTGGGATATGACCTATGTTTTTTAAAGAGTTTCAAACAGGGTTGTCGTTTAGCGGTAGCCATTGTAGACCACGTTGAGTACAGATTTTACCATGGCTACGGAGTTGGAAGGAAATAATTGACTCCGACTTCAACTCCCGGAATTTTAAAACCTTCGACTCAAACTCCTTTACTCCCAAAATCAATCCTACTTCGACTCCGACTCCACAGCCATGGCAGAACTGTTGGCTCGGAGGAAAAATGAGCGACTCCGACTCCTTTACCTCAAAAGTGGTCCGACTCCGACTCCTCAGCACTGATTTTTAGGCTAGCTTGAAGTTAAAGACGATAAATATGGACGAATAATATATCTGACCACCATATAATAGAATCGGAAGTACCTTTGTGGTTAAAGGTTCTTCCGTTCATGGAAACGGATTAGGCATGTAGAATAATTCTGTCAAGTTTTATCTATGTTTTGAAATGCAATACAGTCGAACTCACTTATAACGATCCCTGTTTTAACGAGAACTCGGATTTAGTGAGGAAATCAAAACGATTCGGTTAGTACAGTGTTAAGTTTATGGGAACATAACTCGCTTTCAACGAGCAAACCCCGCTTAAAGCGAGCAATACTTTTATGATTCATAAAATTTCTGTTAATTTCTACCTCATAAAAAAATTATATTCTACTTTTTTTTAAATTTTCATTTACAATTTGAATTACTAAACCGAAAGTTTGAAATAAGACATAAATCCTGAGAACAAGTGATAATACGGCCCTTTTTTCGAAATTCATAGAGTAGAGGAGCATTTAAAAATTATGTATATTTGTTGAAGCGAATGTTATCATTTCCGAGAAATACTTCCGTGGATATTGTAGCTGAAAGTCAAGCTAATGCAGATGGAAAATAATTAAAGCGACCAAGATAACGAAAAATTCGAAGAATTTGAAGTTTAACAGCTCTCGACATATTCAATAACTTTTAAAGTGCAGAAAAAATTCAAATTTTTTCAAAACTACTGATGGAAATGACGATGTGCTCGACTCACAAGATCAAAATAATAATAATAATAATAATAATAAGTTTTTGGATAGTTGTCAGCTTATTTTTCCTCAGTCTAATTGCTTATTGACGTCGCGAAATTCGTACTTAACAAACTCACATATTGATACTATACCCAAGCGTGTACAGCAGAAATAATATCATGCTTTCTTCTCCAATACCTTAGGATTCAAACATTTTAACATAAAGCTGAAACCGGGATAGAACTCGCATGCCAAACAGCACACAAAAAGTCGCGCGGGATACCTGTATGAATCCAATAAATTTTTGTCTAGTACAATTTATACATGAGATTTTGACAAAAGTTCAACTTGCTAAATAGGTATTTTTACACATAAAAAAATAGTTGAGGAACTTTAAATTAATTAATGCAATGCGTTTCTAAGAAATACTTTACATATTTTATAAAAGGAATAAAGAAAAACCCCTAAAAAGACACTTGACACATACTTATATTAAATTTCACATGCATTAATCAGCAGACGTAATTCGAGTGAACATTGCGAGCAATTGTTCACATTTAACACAAGAAGTTTAGGTTTTCTGGGTTTGGCCTCTAGTTGTAGATTTCCATTCAAAAAATGAATACGGGTTTTCAGTAAATGAAAAGCACCAACTACAGGGCAGATGCTCTGAAAAGAAAAAGTTTTGAAATTTAGCTTCTTAAGTTCGAGATTAAATCTGTTGAAATGAACACTTGATAATAGAAAGTTTTAAGTGACTGTGGTTACTCAGGAGTAGTGATATTGCAGATATCTGTATCCGTATCCGCTGATATACGAGGGAAAATAAAGATCTGTATCCGTATCCGTTACTTTTTTTGAAGGATCTTAAACGGATCTTTTTTATTCTAAAAATTCTTAAATATTTGAATAAAGGACTCTTAAATTTCATTTACATTAGGTTTTATTCCCCATTTAAATTATAAGGCTTCATTTCAATAGCCAATTTGTACCCCTCGTCGCAAAAAGAAATGGGTGATAAGTTCTAAAAGTGTATATCAGTGTGTCTATTTGTGGCATCGAGCTCATAAACAGATGAACCGATTTTGACAGTTCTTTTTTCGTTCAAAAGGCGATTTGATTGAAAATGTTCTTAACTTGCTTCGTTTTTGAAGAACTTTAACAACCGGAGATATTAATTAAAAACCGACTTAACGTTTCTCACAATTATGGTAGTAAAAACTTACCCGTCGTTAAAAATATTGGCCCTAATTGAATTAACGAAGTTTTCTGCGTTTGATATGTATTTTGAACTTCCAATTTATATACAGTTGGAGCTATAATTTTGTTAAGTAAGTTTTAAATGCAATTCTAAAACTTTATACGCGTAGCGATTTCGTCGGAAGATAAGGAGAAACAGCTCAATAACTTAAAATTCCTATTTGCTGTCAGTTCATATTTGTTAACAATGTTTGTACTGACTCGGGGAATTAATTCATCTTAATATGAGGTCTTCCCTATCGGACATGTTTTTTTTTTTTTAAATTTTTTATTTACTATTAGTTTTTGTTATTAAATTTGGGGTTTGTATTATTCTTCATTTTGTTTTTTCTCGGCATCCTTCAAAAAAAGTGAAACTAAATTCTCTACTTACTGTTTGCAAAGGTGTTCCTCTGTTATTTCGTCGGTCGGAGTAATTTGGGTGGAATGGACATTCTATTTAAGAATTAATGCAGCGCTGACCCATTCCTTGCAACTCTCCCTCAATTTTAACGGAGATTTCTTTAAAGAGTAAATCATAGTCTTGATTATATTTTCGTCGTAGATGACATTTTTTGAAGAAGCAGTGCCATTGCTCTGACGGGAATACCTTCCGTAACAAAGTTTACACTTGGATAGTTGAATTGGTTTAAAAAAAAATTGCAGTCCGTATCCATGGATCTTGACAATAATGATTCGGATCCGTATCCGTATCCGCGGATCTCCTTTTTTAACGATCCGGTACATCACTACTCAGGACCCCGTGCGAGTTCTCCCGGCACCCCCATTGTCTTCCCCATTGCATAACAACTAATTGTCAATGTTACTGAAGTAGTTGTTAACATTTGTAACATGTCACAAATTAATAGTTGCAAATGTTAGCTGTTAGTATTACACTCGCTTTGCTTTCAAATAAAGATAATGGCTATGAAACTGTCAAAAGCTGAAATAATGAGGGGGAGGGGGAGCTGCAAAAAAGGGTGGGTGATGGGGGAAATGGTGGTCATATTTAAATTCAGTCAATTTACATAAGAATCAGCACGAAAGATGCCAAAGCATTTCGAGAGGTTTTTACTTCCTTTTACACATTAAAGGAAGTCCTGTATTCACAAAAAAATTTTCACTCAAAAATCGGCCTTAATTTCCATTTTGCTCACCCCCGAATGAATGTTGAGTTTTTTTTTTCCCCCGACCCGACCACAAGTGCATATATACCTAAGAACGTAATCCATTTTGACGATCCCCGAGTTAATTACAGCGAGTTTTCTCGTGACGTCCGTGTGTTGGTATGTATGTATGTCGCATAACTAAAAAACAATATGTCGTATAAAGGGAAAATTTGGTAAGTAGACTCCTAGTGAGGTCTAATTGTGCAGCTCCCGTTTGGTTGCATTCGGATGCTCCAAAAGGGGCCTTTTACACTTTTTTGGGGAGGAAATTGTAAATTTCAATGCAAACTCGAGTGGTGTTAAAACTTGGCGGACTTGGCGATATATCGCCAAGCTGTTGCTCGTCAAATTTTGTCACCAACTTGGCGACAAATTTGGCAGATTTTTTTTGAGCAATCACGATTGCTTATTGTTCTCACTTGACAGTCCTTGATGTTCCGGTTCCTTTTTCAGCTTGGACCAGGCCTGCAGCACCACCGTCCACCGGCGGCGGCGCGGCTGGTCCTGAGCACTGTCCCCGGAATCCACTTTTGCTGGGCGGTGGCGTCCATGTCCCACACACACGAACGCCTACACACACACACACACACACACACACACACACGAACGCCTACACACACACACACGAACGCCTACACACACACACGAACGCCTACACACACACGAACGCCGACAGACACACACACGAACGCCTACACACACACACACCCGAACACCTACACGCACACGCACGTACACAACACTCACTCACACACATGCATACATACACTTACGCACCCACGCACCCACACACATGCGCCTACACAAACACACACGCTCGTGATTGCGAAAAACATAATTTGAATTCAAGATGCCAAAAATTCAAATTAATTTTTTTTTTTAAAAAATCTGGTTTCAATTTGGCCATTATTGGCGATATTTAGAGAGTTAACCATTGAAACACATTAAATTTGCCAATATTGGAAAATCAATCAGTGAAACTATGTTCTTTTGCTTCTATTCGCAAAAAACTAGTGGTGAGAATAATTAAAGTGTTTCCTTGCTTACTCCAAGACACTTATTATCATGAATTTCGCGTAAAGTTTGCACACATCAACTCTTTTCTTTTTTCTTTGCCGCTCACTGTCATTTATTTTTCTTCCTTGTATCTAAATAAAACTGTGTAGCATAATCAAAGTAAAATAATATTTTAGTGACTTTAATATTCTGAAAATTGTTAAGAATGTTTGTGTCTTCAGAGAAGCAGAGCTCCAATTATAATACCGCAAGGTTTAAGATATTGATCGGTGTGTCGCACTCAATGCAATATGGACTCTCCAACGATTATCTGGTTCAATTACATTTACGGGTTTTGACTGAAGTCATCCGTTGCTTATGGTGGCTTATGTAACAACATCAAATATTTGAATTTCCGATTAAATAAAATGAAAGGCAATTTTATAGTAATTTTGACTTTGAAAGATCAAAAGAAGGCAAAAAAACTTGTGTATCTTGAGCAAATTTCGTAGCTAAGTTGTTAACTGCGGTACACTGAGTAAACTGTTCAATTCATATTCCAGAATTGAAAAATCGTCATTTCACTGTTTGGCGCAGATTATTGCGGATGATTTCATTTTGCAATTTTACGCGTACCTTTAGTTGAAGTTAGTGGTGCTTTTTTTTTTTTTTGTGAGAAAGAAGAGGGTTGATAACAATTATGGAATGAATACATTTACATACTAGGGGTAAGGGGTGGAAGCATGACATGAAGGCAAGGTTTCTGAAAGACACCCCCTCTCCCCGCCCCTCTCTTTCTGGTAGAAAACCCTGGCATATACAGGGTGTTCCGTTTTAACCTGCAAGACCTTTATTTTCGAAACCATTAGTCCTAGATGTATACTTTCGATTGCAAAAATGTTCAAAATCAGATGCAGGGTTAAGATATTGAAAGTTTGAAGCAAAAATAAAAATGAGTCAGAAAATACAAAATTTAACTTTTTATACGGGCCCCAGGTTCCCTAACATATATTTAGAGAAATAATCCCCATTGAAAAATAATTCTAACACAAAAAGTTCAAAATTAGTAAGACTAATATTCACCGAGATATGAAACGCAGCGTTTTGTGATTTTCACCTTTTCACTCGCCGTCAATAACTCCTTTTAGGGGTCACAAATC
>NC_072737.1:110502402-110568233 GCF_026930045.1 Uloborus diversus | reverse complement strand
GAACGGGGTTCATTGCCGACCACCACCCGGCCCTCCTTGAACACCTTGTGCAGAGGCGTAGGAACTTTGTAGAAGTAGGGGGAGCTGGGGCATATGATGAGATGTGTCTGGTATGTAAGGGGCAGAAGCAGTGGTCCCTTAAAATAATAGGTGGGGGGGGGGACTTTAATTTTTTTTTCTACACATGAAATTAGCTTCGAAGCTTCCATCTCTTTTTTATCTTGTATCAATTGTTTGTGGAGAGAATGAGGTGATAAAACTTCTGGTTTTGAAAGAAGGTCAGTCAGTACTCGATGATGAGCACGTAGAGATAGAGGAGTTTCGGGGATCCTCCCCCGGAAATTTTTCAGAATTCTTGTTCTTAAAATGAATTTTTAGGCGATCTTTGGTAATGTTAAGGGGAGAAAAGTTTTGAATACGTTCCTTGAAAATTTTTAGAAATTAATGTCTTAAAAACGCGATTGTATACCATATTTGTTGACTTTAGTGAAAATATGACTCGAAGGATTGTCCTCGATCGATTTTTCGAATCGATTTACATCTCCCGTCCAATATTTCGATCTTGAAGTCTTAAACGTAATTGTAGACAACCTTCAATGATGTCAGAGGAAAAGACTGTACTAGGGCTCTACTTTGGAAACTTTTAAACTTGAAGTCCTACTAGAGAGCGTTTTTCTATGGTGTTATCAGAAAAGGTTCAGAGGTTCCTTCTCGTTAATTTTTTCGAAATTGTAATCGCTAAAACACGCGACTGTGGATCATATTTGTTGGCGTTAGGGGCCCAGCAATTTTTTTTAAATTGAAGTCCCAAAAACGGAACATTACATAATCTCCCATGTTGTTGGATGGCAAGATATCCAGGGACTCTCCTCCGGTAATTTTCAGGGAATCGGAGCCTTGAAAACAAAATTTGAGGTGCTCTGTAATAATTTTGGAGGAAAGGGGAGGCTTCGACGGCGTAGCATTTAGAAGAATTTCTTATTTTCTGAGAACTAGAAAAAGGCGAATAGATGAAACAGGAGGGCGGAGAAACAGAACGTTGGAAATGTGTTAAAATGAAGTGTTCGTTATATATTATATTATTCAGATAAGTTTTTGTAAAAGTCTTTGATAGAAACAATGAAATATTAATATAATAATATTGTTGGGGGTTTTTCTGCAATAGTAGATAAAAAGTAACAGTTTTGTAAAGAAAATATATCTGTAAGTGACGAAAAAACCGTAATTTAGAAAGCAAAAAAACAAGAATAATTGTAACTTCAAAAAATTATAATCTGAGGGGTCAGATAACTTAAAATGTGATAAGTTTTTGGAAAGTTGAAATTATTTGAACAAGTACAAACAACCTTAGCAATCTTTTTTAGTTATGTCTGGAGCACCCATGCTATTCATATTTAAATGCCAAACTGGCTCATCACCCCCAGCTTGCTAGACACTTAATCTTTTGTTCCAGAATTATAGAGAAATTAGCCCAAAAATCAAAAATAGGATGTTTTTTCTAATTTGTGTGGTCTTAAAAATGTATTCTAGATGATCTTTGTTAATGATAGGGTGGAAAAGTGGCCTGGGAGCATTTTCCTCGGCATTTTTCGAAATTGAAACTTGAAAAATTTTATATTTTTTCCTCTAGTTACGTTAAGGAGGTTGGTATTTTAGGGTTCTTCCTGGAAATTTTTCAAAATTGTTGTTCTGAAAACGCAGTTTTAGACATTATTCGGAGATGTTAATTAGAGGAGAAATCCAGGGCCCCCCTCCCAGAAATTCGTCGAAAATGAACAATCTAAGAAACGCAGCTGTGTGCCATCTTTCATATCTTTATGAAGACTGGAAATTTTTCCAAATTGGAGCTCCAAAAACAATTTTATTTGACTTTTAATGACGTTATAGGATGAGTTTTCGGGTGCTTTACCCCAGTAATTATTTGAAAGGTAAGACCTTAAACGAAATTTAAGATTATTTTAAATTATATTATTGGAGGTATAGGGGCTGAAGCTCATTAATAAAATTTTCGAAGTTAGTTGTCAAAACTAACGTAGTTTTAGATTATAGTTGGCTATGTTACTGGGAGGAGCGGTTCGGGATCCGTCTTCAGCAATTTTCCGATAGTGAAATTCCAGAAACGCAATTTTAGATTACTAGTTGACCCGCGCGAAGCATTCGCGTTCAAAGGAAGAATTTTCTGATTTCAATGCAACCTCGAGATGCTATAGATTCAAAGCAATGCGTAGTAAAGCAGCAAAATAAATTGAAATTTATCCTTCTGCAAAGTCAAACTTCGATTTACCCTCTTAAAATCAATGTTTTGTTTCCTGATTTTAACAACAACAGATATACAGCTTATAATTTTGCATATTAGTGGAAACTTGGATTAAAATTCTGCTATTCATTTCCAAAATTATTTGAGTGGTTTGGTTTCTCCATAATGAAATTTTCAATTTCTAGCCTTATATTTTTATTTGTTTGAAATACAAGCGTTTGCGGCCCCCGTCAATAAAAAAAAAACATTTTAAATTTTTTGGTAGTTCAGACTTATCTTAGTTTTTACACTTTCTTTTGTTTTAAATGTCATGTCTCCAGAACATCGCGATAAAATTTTCGTTTAATTTCACCTTTTGTATTTAAACACTTAGAACTAGCACACTAACAGTGGTGTGACTAGTCATGACATTTTTAAATCTCGCCTTACTCTGTTTCAACTTTTTCTCTAATTAAAATGTATTTTGGTGGCACATATATTTTTCTCTACTTAATCATTATTTTCATGATGATATTTTTACAAAAAAAAAAAGAAAAAGAAAAAGAAAAAAAGAAATTTAAAAATGCCGGCAGCCCCTATGTAGTTATGTTTATTTACGTATTTATTTTTTACTTGACTGACGCTTGTCATAGATTTGTACTAAACACTGAATACTTTCTTTTCGTTAAAAAATGTTCGAAACGTTCGTTTCAGCGCTCCTCAGAGGTAAATCATAATGCATAACCTTGCTGGGATGTTCCTAAATAATATTCAGAGATTGCATTTGCTTTCAAATTTTGCAGAAAAAACTCTTTTCGACACTTTTATTCTATTTGTTCACTTATCATTTCTATTACATATTCTTAAAATCGTAAAGGTTTCCTTTCTGCTTTTTTTTCATTACTAATATGAAAATGGTGACGCCATTTCTGAAAAACTGGGGGGGGGGGTAGCAAAACCCTTCTTGGTGATGGCTCTGGTGCCCCCCCACCAAAAAAATGTTTGGTTATGCTACGCCTCTGACTGGTACTGATTTTCGCAGGCCGCGGAGTAGAGTCCACTTTCCCGCATTTCGGTAATCAAGAATGTTTAAACAGTGAAAAAAAAAAAGGTGAAGGTGAATTCAAGTGCACTGACCACTCCGTCTGCTCATTGCTTTTGTTGCTCATTGGGTAGAAATTCCGAAATTCCCAAAAAAGGCAGATCACATTTTTGAAATCAGGTTTGAGGTAAACAATGTACGGCAAAAAACAGCAGTGAAAGAATTTTCCGGGGGAGCTAAGCCGATCTGAAATACTCCAGGGGAAGTTCAAGCTCCCTCAGCTCCCCCCGTTCCGACGCCTATGCATTCATGGGCTCTTGGACTAAAAGTTTTGAGGATTTTAACAAAAGCACTAGGTGCGTCGCTCTGCTTTGCTCAGACTACCTCGAAAGTAAAAGTTATGTCAAGTTACGCGTGTTTAACAATCACGGTTGAACAAAAAAAAAAAAAAAGTCAGTAAAATTTTACGACAGACTGCGGAAAAATAACCAAAAAGAAACATTTTAAATCCCGCGGTTACAGGAAAAGCCTCAAAACAAAACCCAGAATTTTATTTTTCATATTCGAGAGAAATGAAATGGCAACCGATCTTTCTTCTCAATGATGTTCTTCCATATACTAATAATCATGGACTAATAATAAAAGTAGACCGAGCTTTCTCATTCTTGTTGATGAAGAAAATTGGTTCAAACATGTATCATGTGACTGTTGTGGGGGTTTGGCGAAAACTTTGGCAGCATGGTTGCCAGTTGGCGGCATTATCTATAGTTTGGCACTCGACATTTATTTTAAGATGGAATCGACTTTCATTAGTTTCCTTTTTCTTTCCCCGGTGTAGAGATTGAACTGTTTTTCTTTTATTATGAATTATTTTGACATTAGTAATTAGTTTTAGATAACAGTTTTCAGTAACTTTTATTTCATTTGGAACTCATAATTTTATGTGTAATGTTATGTGTTGAATCAAAGTATTCGCCGCAAACAAGTTGCCGTGCATATTATGCTGAAACATGCTGCCTATACTACATTTCTTGCAATAGTGAAAGAAATTGGAGGATACTACGTTTTTAATGAATGCCGAAGGAATTTAGAATTTCAAAAAGGTGCTGTCTACGGAAGTTGTCCGCCGTAAACTGTACTAGATAGTAGCCAATTTAGAAATCCGTCACTGTAGTAAACTAATCACTGCATTATTTTCCCAGTTTACATTCTTAAATCAGTATGATAGAAATAAGTTGTCTTCTCAAAACGAGTTTGGTATTTCAAACTGTCTAAATAGCGTCAAAGCATTATTAAACGGATGTCACCACAAATTGAGAGGGATCAAATTTGACAATCCCGAAAATTTTAAAACTTCAACATAGAAATATGAATTCTTTAAAGATAGTATGTGTACATAAAAGATAAAACTAAAAATCAAGATTGTTTTCATCTTAATAAGGGGATCTTTCAAATGGGCGGAAAAAAATGTCTCCAACATTAAGACTAACTTGCTAACACTTATAAACCGTTTCAAAATACATTTTACTTCTCCGAGGATAAAAAAATGCTTCCAGAAGCTAGCAAAATAGTGTATAAAATATATTCCTATGAGTTTCACTGATATGACTCAGTATTTAATAGAAATAGTTTTGAACTTCATATCGAACTACGGCTCGGAAAAGAATAATTGCAAGAAATGAAATAAAATGTAATATTAATGTTACTGCATACTTGTGAAATGTTACAGGTAATCCTTTTGCATATTTTTCAATGCAAGGAAATGCGCAGCAATAGTGAACCATTTTTCTTGCACTTGGGTGTTATGAATAAGAAAATAAACTTAGCGCTTGGCAAATAAGATTTCTTTAGATATAGAAGACGTCGTCTGCTACGATCAACACTCGCCGTTGCTAGGATACCCACTAGTCACATGGTTTGGTTTGTGAGCAGCAAAAGGGTTGCCATAGATCGGCCTACTCTTATAATAAGAGTCTTCCATATCTAAAGGAATTATGTTTACCAAGCGCTAAGTTTATTTTCTTATTTATAACACCCAAATGCAAAAATAAAAAAAAAATAATTTGAATTCTGAAATTTTGAATTCAAATTTATGTTTTTCGCAATCACGAACTGAGACAGGACCCTATTCATTGGAGTTATTGTTTCTAGAAACGGCTCCTGTCCCCCCCCCCCCCCCCCCCCCCCCGAAGTCTGCCTCTCCTCCTGGGCGGTTACTTGTGCATGTGCATAGTTGTGTGTGTGCGTAGACTTGTGTGTATGCACGTTGGTGTGTGTGAGTGTATGTGTGTGAAGCCGTGTGTGTGTATGTGTGTGAAGACGTGTGTGTGTGTATGTGTGTGTGTGTGAACGTGCGTGTGTGTAAGACATGGACGCTTCCGACCAAGAGAAGCGCAGAGCTCAAAACCGGAGCAGCCGCGCCGCCAGCAGAGGACGGTGGGCGGTGGTGCTGCAAAGGCTTCTGGTCCAAGTTGAAAAAGGCACGGACACCAAAAACGGTCAAATGAGAACAATAAGCAACCGTGATTGCTCAAAAAAAAAAAAAAAAAAAGGTTCACTGTTGCTGTGCATTTCCTTTCACAGAAAAATATGAAAAAGGATTACCTGTAACAGTGCACAAGTATGCAGTAACATTAATATTACATTTTATTTCATTTGTTGCAATTATTCTTTTCCGAGCCGTATTTCGATATGAAATTCATAACTATTTCTTTAAATACTCAGTTATATCAGTGAAACTCATAGGAATAGATTTTATGCACTATTTTGCTAGCGTCTGGAAGTATTTTTTTTTTTATTTTTATCCTCAGAGAAGTAAAATGCATTTTGAAAAGGTTTTTAAGTGTTAGCAAGTTAATCTTAATGTTGGCGACAATTTTTTTCCGCCAATTTGAAAGATCCCCTTTTTGAAATGAAAACAAACTTGATTTTTAGTTTTCTCTTTTATGTACACATACTATCTTTAAATAATTCGTATTTCTATGTTGAAGTTTTAAAATTTTCGGGATTGTCAAATTTAATCCCTCTTAATTTGTGGTGACATCCGTTTAATAATGCTTTGACGTTATTTAGATAGTTTGAACTATCAAACTCGTTTTAAAAAGACAACTTATTTCTAGCATATTGATTTAAAAATGTAAACTAGGAAAATAATTCAGTGTTTAGTTTACTACAGTGGCGGATTTCTAAATTGGCGACTATCTAGCATAGCTTACGGCGGACAACTTCCGTAGACAGCAACTTTTGGAAATTCTAAATTCCTTCGGCAGTCATTAGAACCGTAGTATCCTCTAATTTCTCTCACTGTTGCAAGAAATGTAGTATAGGCAGTATGTTTCAGCATAATATACACGGCAACTTGTTTCAACTTGTTTGCGGCGAAAACTTTAAGTCAACACACAACATTACATTTAAAATGATCAGTTCCAAATGAAATAATAAATGAAATAAAGTTCCAAATGAAATAAAGCATTTGCCGAAATAAAGTTCGGAAAAATGTTATCCAAAACTAATTACTAATCTCAAAATAACTCATAACTAAAAGAAAAACAGTTCAATCTCCGCGCCGGGGAAAGAAAAGAGAAACTAATGAAAGTCGATTCCGTCTTAAAATAAATGTTGAGTGCCAAACTATAGATAATGCCTCCATCTAGCAACCAGCTGCCAAGGTTTTCGCCAAACCCCCACACCAGTCACATGATACATGTTTGAACCAATTTTCTTCATCAGCAAGAATGAGAAAGCTCGGTCTGCTCTTATAATTAGTCTATGTTTTCTTCACGCTACAAATTTTAATAACAGCATTGTTACGGAAAGTTGGGATGAAACACTGAATAATAATTTCAATGGAGGAAAGTCTTCGAAAAATAGGGGTTTTATGTCGAAATCCAAGTATCTTAATCAATGTATAGTTTTTAATTGATATCTCCGCTAATTATTATTGGAGGATTATGTTAAATAGCTAAACATAAAGGAGGGAAAATTTTGAATCTATCGATTCATACATGCATAGATACATAGATACGTACGCTCAGTTTTCCATTATATACGATTGAGCACTGTGCAACGACGACCGTGATCAACAATGAAATTCTAATTGAAGGCTTACGTACTTTTTAGCATGAAATTGTTAAAAGCAATTATAAATCACCTTCTAACTACCTTATTAGATTGAAACAAACTTTATCTGCTGCAAAAAAATCGGGGGTTACTATAGAAATTTAATTTTAATTTTTGCAAGTATCTTTTCGTTCACACATTACATGATTTATGCAAAAATTTTGATTAAAATTGGAATAAACTAATAATAATTAGTTAATTAATCAATTTGTTTATAGAATATTCCATTGTCATCAGGTCTGAGGTCACATTCCAAACCTCAAAAGAATCCGATTACAAGAAGTAGGTAAAAATTAAATAGCAAGATTTGAAGTCAACTCTCGATAACTCGAAGTCCCAAGGGACGACTAAGCTCTTCGAGTAATCGGTAGTTTGTGCGATCGAAAGTCCCTTTCCCAACCTTTTCAAGAATACTTTTCATTTTCTTTTTCTGGAATAGTGCATAATGCGTAGACTGTTACTTTTATGATTTGAATAAAATTAATTATTATTAGTACTACGAAAAAATACTCTTACAGAGAATGAATTTTATCATGATACTTCGAAAGGGGAAGTTATTTTTGACTGCTAACATTTTATATGGCGCCTTAAAACCTCATGAAATTAGTATGTCGTAGTCCCAATTTCTTTCACCTTTGTGTGAATTAATGGTATCAAGTTGGGAATTTTTAATTTCTAATTTTTTAGAGTGTTCAATCTTTGTTTATAACAGCTGTTTAACCTACCAGTTGATTAGGCTCTATAACCTCACGTTTTTTTGGCATAAATATTGTGTTTTGTTTAAGTGTTATAAATTTCTACATACATATTTTTGGTGTTTTTTCTCAATCCGGTCACTTTTTATTTTTTTGTTAGCCATGGATATTTCTCCTCGGAAGAGGCAGGCCATTGTAACATTGAGTGAAAATCTGATTGCACAACAAAAGAAAAAAAGATTTGTGCTTTGCGAAAAACATGATTTAGAGATCAATAATTTAAAGAAAAGTGCAAAACTCTAGTTGACTCTATGCCCAGTAGAATGAAAATGGTGCTATAGAAAAGGGGGGGGGAGGGCATACTATAAGTGATGATTTTGATTTTATATTATAAATGATGTTAATAAAGGTGATTTTGTAAAAAAATAGCTTGATTCCATTAATTTTCACAAGGGTGTATGTCTTAATTTCAGTTCGTTTTGCTTTTAAAAGTCTATTGTTCCTAAAGCAGACTATTTGAGTCATCCGGAAAATAAAGGGTATTTTTTTTTAATTTTGCCAAAATTTTAAATTTCTCAAAGATTAGATAGTTGTGAAATTTAAAGTCGTCATCCACGGCAAAAAGTACCCCAATCGGCTACTTCTTGCGTAATCTTGCAACACTATGAGCATAATATGAGCACTATTGTAAATAAGTTACCTTCTCCCAGAAACTAATAAATAAGCAAAGCTATGTATAGAAGGAAAAAAAGCTTTTTATTTCTTTCGGCTGAATTTATATGCATAAAATTGAAATGAAACCCTGGTAAAAACTTCGACTTGAAAGGAGTACATTCGAGACACAGAGATAACTTTGTATTAAAAATACTAAATTATTTT
The DNA here is from genome assembly GCF_026930045.1 of Uloborus diversus. Classification (NCBI taxonomy): domain Eukaryota; kingdom Metazoa; phylum Arthropoda; class Arachnida; order Araneae; family Uloboridae; genus Uloborus; species Uloborus diversus. The sequence continues at coordinate 110,559,262 of NC_072737.1, read as the reverse complement.
GGGACCGAATAAAAACTTCGAGGTAAAGGAATATTCGAGTTATAAGGTTTCGAGTTATCGAGAGTCACCTGTAAATATACGGATATTGGGAACTAATAACAGAAATTTGAAAAAGCCATATTAAGTTTTGCTGTCAGGTAAAATATTATTCTGTAACTTTCTAAACTATTGAACAAATTATCTTGATCAAAAAATATTTCTTTTTAGCATTACCTTGTTTTGTACCAAAAGACTCATACATGTTTCATTATTTCCTTTTTATAATAAACTAGTTGCGTTGCCTGGTCTTGCCCTGTCTACCTTATAAAAATTGTGTCAAGCAACGCATATTCAACAATCATGTTTAAATAAAAGAAAGAAAGAAAAAAAAAACATCATGCATAATTTCCCCTCCAAACAGTGACGTCAGATGTTAAAATATTTACAAGAAATTAAAAAAGCGTTACCGTGGAAACGCGAAAATAAAATAGTTAACAACTTGAATGGTTGAAACTTTATTTAAAACGGCTTGTAACTTTTTTTTTTTTTGTAACTTTTAAATGGTTCGAACTTTATTTAAAACGGCTTGTAACTTTTTTTCCTTTGGAGATAGAACTTTAGTTTTTCGACCACGGGTCGAGACACATCTGGAGTAAAAAATGTCACTTTGGCCAATGGGGTCAAAAAAGAAAGCGGTGGGACAATTCCTTCAGTTTTTATTGATAGATTTAATGAAGAAAGTAGTGCCTAAATTTCAGCTAAGCCTAAAAAAATTCGAGATAAAAAACACAAATAACTCGCGCCGTAATTAAGTTAGAGCATTGAAACAAATTGTGTAGAACGCGGAAAAATTTATCCTTTCCAACGATATATAACATTAATATGTGCAAGTGACTTTTGACCCCCATATTCTGGAATTTATATGAAAATTGGGCTTAAATTAGAATTAAAAAAAAAAAACTATTTGTTGGATTGTTTTCAAACCGGTCTGCAAACCTTTTCCGGACTTAAAAAACAAACTGCGAAAATTTCAGCGAAATCGACCGGGTAGTGCTCGAGTTTTGCGCGTTCAAACACACAGACGCTTTTTGGAGACTTCGTTTAAAACAAATGACTAGCTGCGTTGCTCGGCTTTGCACGGTCTGCCTTGAAAATAAAATTTGTGTCAAGTGACGTATATTCAACAATCAGGCTTAAATAAAAGAAAAAAAAATATCACGCAAAATTTCCCTTCCAAACAATGACGACGGATATTAAAATACTTTTAAGAAAATAAAACGAGGAAGATGGATTTTAAAAGCATAACCATGGAAACACAAAATAAAATAAGATTAACAACTTAAAAAGGTGGAAAGAAACAATAGATTTAAAAAGCGTATCTGTAGGAACGCAAAAACAAAATTGTCAACAAATGGAATGGAGATGAGATTTTTCCAACTTGATTTTAAAAAACTTTTTTTTCTTCTGGAGATAGAAGCTTATTTTTTCGACCATAGGTCGAGATAGATCTGGAGTGAAAAATGTCGCTTTTTCCATTGGTGTCAAAATGAAAAATGAAAAAGTTCTTTCACTTTTTATTGATGTATTTAATGAAGAGAGTAGTGCCTAAATTTTAGCTAAGCCTAAAAAAATTCGAGCTGAAAACGTAAATAACTCTCTCCATAGTTAAGTTAGAGCATTGAAACAAATTGCGTAAAACGCTAAAAATTCTACCCTTTTCAACGATATCCACTATAATATTAAAATCTGTTCGTGTCCGGCACGAACCAGACGGCATGAAATGTCCGTCTGTCTGTCTGTCTGAAGATCGATCTTCTCGAGAACCGCTGCGAATCGAGAGTCAAACGAGATACCGATCAATTCGAAATATTAATATGTGCAAGTAATTTTTCACCTCTATATTCGTGGATTTATGTGAAAATTGGGCCTAAATTGGTATTAAAAAAAGAACTACTCATCGAATTTTTTTCGAACCGGTCCGCAAACCTTTCCGGTGCTAAAAGAAAGATACTGTGAAAATTTTAGCGAAACCGGCAGAGTAGTTCTCGAGTTTTGCGCGTTTACACAATCAGATGTTTTTCGGAGAATTCATTTTATACTATGTAGAGGTAACCAAAGTTGAAGGTGGATAATGGTAGGTGGATAATGGTGGATAAATGTAGCATATGTCCAGTCTTCCTGTGACGTCTTTGTACTTTGAAAACTTTTGATCTAAGACCGTTTCTTAACGTCATTCCACAAACAGATCAGCAAGAGTTTGAAAAAAGATTCTGGCCTGGAAAGATTTGCCCCTCCCCCCCCCCACGAGGAAAAAAAAAAGAAAAGAAAACTTTACGAACGATTGAAGAAATGTTACATGAATTTATTGTAAGATTTTTATAATATTTATATGTAAAGATATGTTCTTATTATGACTATTGAACAAAAATAAATAAAACTTCGTAAAAAACCGGAAACATTTCTGGGAAGTAGTCGCACAATTCTTGTAAAAAATCTCGCATGAAATATCGTTTAAATAATATCGATGAAACTCGTATAATATAATTATCATAACTATAATAATGATTATTATTATTTTATGTTTTCATAATCTTCTAATAATAGAAACGAAAATCATTATCAGCTTTAATTTCAACAAAATATAGTTCATTTTATTTCATTAGTTTAATATTGTTGTTATTATTATTCAGTTATGATGAAAAGCGATCAGGTGAAAATCTCCTACGAAGGAAGAACTTTTCGCTCAATTTACTTTTTTGAAATAAGAACTATCGTCAATTGAACCTGTGTTATCCTAGTTTATTCCAAAAATATTCGGTAGGAAACGGTGCCCGTTAAAAAATAAATTAAATAAATAATTATTAAAAAAAATTAAAATTAGCATTACAAGTTTTTTGCAAATTTGAGTTTAAAAAAAATATTAATTTTTTTACACGTTAACAAAAGAAACAAGTTTAAAATTCGCATTTTCATATTTGATGCAAATTTGAGTATATTATAATGTGTTATTTTTTTTTACAAAAGTGCACGAAACCGGATGTAACAGGCACTGTATGAAACTAACAAAATTGCATTCTGTGTTTATCATTGTAATATAATCCGCAATCGAAAATGTTAACACATAACAAATAAAGAGATTTTCCACAATTAAAATTTCATTTTAATTATAAGAAAGAGGAATTTTCAACCAACACGATACGACACAACGCTTCTCAGTCATATATCAAAATTCAAAACCTTATTCGAAGATTAAACAACATACATAAGTCACGAGTTAAATATGGAAGCATTCCTCATTAAATGAATGGTCGCGCCGTTCGGATCGGATGATTACACATGACAGATATATTCCTATCGATGACGTACTGCCATCTGGTGAGAGTTATGAACTCTAGATTAAATGATGATTTTCCCCTCTAATGTCTGATGATTAAAAAAGGTTTTTAATAAGACAATTTTTTCGTAAGTTACAAAGAAAAAATAAATAAAAGGAGACTAAATATATTGCAAAAATAACGATAAAGAAGAAGAGAAAAGAAATTGTCTGTCTTTGTCTCTCGGCATGGCTTTTCTGAAATTAAAAAAATAAAGGTGTCCGGTGGTTTTCTCCCTAGGAAAAATTTCGAATTTGCAGCCATAAAAAATGCATTTTAAACGAATTTCAGTTTTGTTAGAGGGAAAAGAGATGCAGGACCGCTAGCCCGAATATTTTTCAAAATTGAAACTTTAAAAACGCTATTGTTATCTCTGGATTATGTCAAGAGATTGGGGTACGGGAAAAGTACCCGAAACTTTTTCAGAATTTTCACTCTAAAAACGCAGTTTAAAACGATCTTTTGTGGTCTTAAGGGCAGGAAAGATTTGAGGCGCACATTCGGAAAACTTTCGAATTTAAGTCTTAAAAATACATTTTAGGCAACCTTAGGTGACATTGGGGGGGGGGGGGGGACTTGGAGACATTCCGCCGGCCGTTTTTCGAAATCGAACGCAATTGCACCTCTGATTATGTAAGGAAGTAGGGGGTTCTTTTATCCTCCCTAGAAAATTTGTCAAAATTGTAGCTCTAAAACGCAGTTTTGAGAGATCTTTTGTGATGTTGAGATGAGGAGAGATTCGGAGACCACTCTCGGAAAATTTTCGAATTTGTAGTCTTAAAAATACATTTGGGCTGGTAGATTTTCAAAGTTATGTCATTCCATGTTCAATCAACAAATGGGCCGTCCCGCACCAATTTTTGGTTTGGATGAAATTTGGTATGTAATATGCACCAATATTCTGTACCCCTAAACTTATATTTCTTTCTCGGAAAGTTTTTATTTCTGAGATATAGCTATTTTTTTGCTCCGCGGATGAGTAAAATTTAGCATTTTTGATCTTTTTTACCCGACTGCGCGTGCGCGACGCAAAGGAGGGTAATCTGTTTATCAGTCTGCGTATGTATGTCTGTTCCTATGTGGCGTTCTACAGGCTAAACGCCTTGGCCAATTTTGGTAATTTTTACGTCAATCGATTTGTCTTAACATTGGGAGTGGCGCTGAACACATGACAGTAATCAAAAGTACCATTTAAAAAACCAGTTGCCATTTTGTCAGTTTGGGAACGGCGCACGCTTGGTGTCGCACAATTAGCCCAGTAAATAAAGGTTTCGTGTCGCAACTAATTTAGGGAAAGCTGAATTTTTGCAGGTTGTTAATACATAAAGTATACACTAAAAAATACAAAACCCCGACCTCCACCCCTCTTGCTTTCTCCCCCACACCCTCCGAAACACTGCAAGAGCAGTACTATGATTATACGCTTTTCATGTCGCAACTAATTAGAGGAAAGCTGAATTTTGGCAGGATGTTAGTACATAAAGTACACACTAAAAAGCCACAAAGTCCCGACCCCCACCCCTCTTGCTTTCCCCCCACCCCCTCCGAAACATTGCTATAGCGGTACTATGTACGTTTTTTGTGTCGCAACTAATTAGGGGAAAGCTGAATGTTGGCAGGATGTTAGTACATAAAGTACACATTAAAAAGCCACAAAGTCCCGACCCCCATCCCTCTTGCTTTCCACCACCCCCTACGAAACATTGCAATAGCGGTACCATGATTATACGCTTTTTGCGTCGCAACTAATTAGGGGAAAGCTGAATTTTGACAGGATGTCAGTATACAATGTATTCTTTAAAAAGTACAAAGTCCTGACCCCCACCACTCTTTCTCCCCCCCCTAACCCCCTCCGAGACGCAGCAAGAACAGTACTATGATTGTACACTTTTTGTGTCGCAACTAATTAAGAGAAAGCTGAATTTTGGCAGCATGTTAGTACGTAATGTATTCTCTAAAAAAGTACAAAACCCCGATCTCCACCCCTCTGGCTTTCCTCCCCCCCCCCGAAACATTGCAAGAGCAGTACTATGATTACACGCTTTTCGTGTCCCAACTAAATAGGGGAAAGCTGATTTTTTTTTCAAGATGTTGATATACTAAGTATACTCTTTAAAACACAAAGTCCCTACCCCTATTGCTTCCCCCCCCCCCGCCCCTTCCGAAACATTGCAATAGCAATATTATGATTATACGCTTACAGCTCGAAAACTAATGATGATACCGGAGTATTCCTTTCTTTATTTTACTTCTTACAATATTATAAACTAGTGGTGCCCAACCTTCCCACGGGTCACATCCGGCCCATGAAACTGATCAGTGTGAATCGTTGTTCTGCGAAATGTTACAACTCGAGGACTATGTGGCAACTACTTTCTGAAAAACAGGTTGCATTCAAGCATTCAAAAAAAAAAAAAAAAAAAAAAAAGGCATCAAGTTATTATAACTACAATTTTTCTTTTATAAGGGGTCATTTAACAGTTTGTTGGCTTGGTCTGAAATAGTGTTACAATGCATTCCACTACAGTGTCCACACATAGACGTACAATCGAATCCTGTTTTACGACAGCTACAGTTTGTAACACAATGTTTTACAGTTGCAAGATATTAGTAGGAGAATTTCACTTGGAGCAGAGAGGTAATTGTCATGATCTTAGGAATCAGTCTGTTGCTTGAAATATATATCCAAACCCATTCTTCTGCTGGAAGTTTAAAACGTAACCAAGTTTGAATAAAAGTTCCTGAAAAGCAAGTAATCACAAAAATGTCCCTAAAGTCCACTTTTGATTTATCAAAACTTCCAACAACTTCAAACGTCACTCGTCAACATCTTTTTAAGGTTTCCACCAGAGTTTTTAGGGTCAACACCAGATTCAAACTTGGTTAGGTTTTAAACGTCCCTCAGAAGAGTGGCGTTGGCATTATACTTCATGCAACAGACTGATTCCTAAGTTCATGAAGATTACCTTTGCTTCAAATGAACTTCTCCAATTAATATCTTGCAATTGAAAAGATTATGTGTTTCAAACTGTATCTGTCGTAAAGTTAGGTTCGATTGCACATCTATGTGTGGACACTGTAGTGGAATGCACTGTAACAATATTTCGGACCAAACCAACGAAATATTAGAAGATGACCCCTTATTACATTGTTGATCCATTTCAAGAAAATGACTATTATCATATTATTATCTATAAATTTGTTCAAACATTTCTTTCCAAGACGTAATGATAAAAAGTTATTAATTTATTGAAGTTACTTTTTGGTTTTTGTTGCGCGATTTCTGCCTATGATTAAGTTGGTAAAATGGCGAAACTGAGCTATCTACACAAAAAGTGTACATTTCATAATTTGTGTATAAAAGTGGTCCCCAACAATGTTTTCAGAAACCAATTTCTAAATATTAGGCTAACAATTTGTAACATTGTCATTAAACGTGCTCTTCGAGTTGTAACATTTCACAAAACAACGGGCAACACGGATCAGCTTCGCGGGCCGGATACGGCACCTATGCCTTAGGTTGGGCACCACTGGTTTATAATATTGTTAGGAGTGAAATAAAAAAAGGAACACCCCAGTAACATCATAAATTTTCAAGCTGTGCGCTTATAATCATAGTACTGAACTGATCAGTGTGCAGTGTTTCGGAAGGAGGGGGGGGAGCAGCAAGAGGGGTTGGGGTCGGGACTGTCTAGGTTTTAGTGTACACTTTATGTATTAACATCGAGCAAAAATCCATCTTTCTCTTAATTAACTGTGAAAAGAAAAGCGAATAATCATAGTACTGCTCTTGATGATCCAACTGTTTCGGAGAGGGTAGGGGTCGAGACTTCTTTTTTTTTTTTGTGTTTTCTTTACTTACTAACGTCCTGCCAAAATTCAGCTTTCCCCTAATTAATTGCGACACAAAAAGCGTATAATCATAGTACTGCTATTGCAATGCTTTGGAGGGGGTGGGGGAAAGCAAGAGGGGTGGGGATCGGGACTTTGTGGCTTTATAGTGTGTACCTTATGTACATATATCCTACCAAAATTCAGCTTTCCCCTAATTAGTTGCGTCACGAAAAACGTATAATCATAGTACTGCTCTTGCAATGTTTCGGAGGGGGGTGGGGGAGAAAGCAAGAGGGGTGGGGGTCGGGACTTTGTATTTTTTTAGTGTATACTTTAATATATACTTATATACTTTTTGCTAACATCCTGCAAAAATTCAGCTTTCCCTAAATTAGTTGCGACAAAGCTTATTTTTTTACCTTCATTGACTGGGCTAAATGTGTCGCACGCAGGTAGTTTTCGCTGCCTGAATTGTTTTGTTTACTAAGTCTGCTAATTGGAATCTCAGTGGCCGAGTGGTCTAACCGAATGCTTCTCCCACTTCAGGCGGTGGGTCAAGACACCCACGCTCAAGATGTACTTCCCCTCCTTCTGATGTAAATTCTTTCATGTGTTCTTTATTTGTATTATGTACTGCAATAAGAAATATGTTATGCGTAACGAAGGCAAGACACTCAGATTGTAGTCCTCATCAAAATAAACCCGTGCAATAAGCAGTCCCCCCCCCCCAAAAAAAAAGAAAGAAAGTCTGTTAATTAGATTTTCATCTCAAACATGTTGCATTTGTTTTTCCTTGATTCAAGGGACTGAGTTTCGCGACGTGTACTTTCTTGACAGGCTTCTTTAGTTTTGTGAGAAGGATTTGACTGTCGACGTTTCCGATTTCGCGTCATAATGAGTTATACAGGCTGTTTATATAGCTCTGCTGTGATTGACTTAAGTTCGCGCATTTTTGCCGAAGGTCAAATACATGTAGCTTTAAGTCGAGTTAGGTCCCTAAAGAGACTAATTATCAGTAGTTTAGACCACCGCAAGTTACTTAATAAACCGCACGATACAAAGAAGATTGCGAAATGTACCATCTTATAATCATAATAACTAAACCAATGAAAATTAACTAAAAAGTGTCAAATAAAAAATTATTAAATTAGAACAAAAAATCCGACTGCGGGGAAAAACCAAAAAAACTAGAAAGAAAAATGTATAAGCCCAGTAGTTTAGAATGATATTAAGTAGAAGGATCAACAGTCGGGACCCATTCCTTTCTGATTCAAGGAACCCCGTAAAATTTGAATGGGCCCCTACTGTTGATCCTTCTATTCTGCTTTTGAATTTATGATTTGTCGTACCTGTGTACGGTTATAAAACTGTTTCAACGGTGTAGTTATTCAGTTGTACTTAATATCATTCTAAACTACTGGGCTTATACATTTTTCTTTCTAGTTTTTTTGGTTTTTACGCAGTCGGGTTTTTTGTTTTTATTTAATAATTTTTTTATTCAAAAAGCTCTAGTAATTTTTTTTTTAATTAGTAAGAAGATCAAGCATGTCTTATTTTAAAAGTGAAAGAATGAACTTTTATTTGAGCATAAGAAGTGAAGTTTTAAGTTAAGCGTAATTAGAAATTTTCGGTTTTCAAACCATGGTTGAAAAAGTACTATTTTCGACATTTTGAGCCTAAAAACGTCGATGAGAGACATTTAGTAGGAAGCTATTTTTTTTCCTGTTGTAGTTAGTTATGAATACAAGAAGCACAAAAAAAAAATAGGTTGATTCTAGTAGTAATTCATAACGAAAACATTGCTTAAACTTAAGAAAAAAATAAAAAATGGGCTTTTTCCCTCCCCAAAAACGGGATGTTTGTTAGGTGATAAAAATTTGAAAGAGTAGAGTAACAAGTTGTTACAGTGTCCTTTAAAACGAAACAAAAACTCTTGTTGTTTTAGGCGTAAATAAACCTTTGAATAACATATTTGTTTTTTGGTAAAAAATTATGTTTTGTAAATATAGTTAATAAATATTGAAAGCTGTTTGGTGTTTAAAACTACATTTTGCAAATATATTTCAATGAAACATGGTTATATAGTATTCTTTAAGGTATTTATCCTGTCCACTTGGCCTCTTTTAAGTAGGGGGATTGGGGATACTTGATCCCCACTTTACTTTTCTATTTTTTTTCTATGCTGTAAATTATCAGATTTAAAAAAAAAAGGACGTAAACAATGTTAATTTTTTCCTCTATCTGACAGTGTTTTTTTTTAAGTTGAAATTAAACAGAAAGGTTAGGTAAAATATTTTTTTTTTCAATAATTTCACAAAGGAATCATGTATCCCTACATCAAGGGATACATGATCCCTTCATGGGAGAGGCTTGATCCCACTTAGAAAATACACAGACTTTTCGTTAGATCAGCCATTTATTTATCAATTTTAGTTTTTTACAAAATGTTTCCAAAAAAAAAAAACACTATTTCTAATTTTCTTTTTTAAATTACAATAATATGAACACAAAATAACATTGTTTTAAATTCCACTAGGACATTTGTAAAAAAAAAAAGTACACTACTTTAATGAACTTATGATGCTTCTGGTCAGTTACTTATTCTCCAATACAGTTGTGAACAATATATTTTATAAATAAAATTAATAATTTTTTTAAAAAATAGCATAATAAAGCTAAAATTACAAGAAATAAAAAAAATTAAGATGACAAGCACAAAAAACAACTTATTTGCTTCTTGTCTTGCAATAATAAAATTAAGAGTTTTATCAATTGAATAATTTTGAAAAAAAAAAAGGGGGGGGGGGAGGGAATGTAAGTATCAGTGTACATATAAAAAGAAAAGAAAGCCAGCATATATTTTCAAATCCTGAAAAGTCAATTCGTTTGATATAGTTCTTAAAGTTCTGCTGAATCGAACTGGATGTGTGCAGCTTAGCACATTTTATCAATTTTTCAGAAAAAAATAGATTGATTAAGCATATTATCTTTTCGCTTTAGAAAACTTATTTCAACCTCTAGAAATCAAACTTTGCATTCTATCCGCTAATGGGTCTACATAATGGGCAATTTTATGTTGTAAATCAAACTATAGAAAAATCTTTTTTTTTTCATTCGAAAATGGATTTGACATCTATTTCAACTTGTTCGAGCTAAATTGGCTTATCAGAACGTAATTTATCAGTAGAGTTAGTTTAGGTTTAGATGTTTGAGGTGTTATGTGGGTTACAAGTGCGAACCGATATTTTAATTGTTTAGCGTATTTATTGCAGTTGTTTAATTCTTTCACTCAAACTATGATAAATTTTAAAATGTTAACATGGTTTTGAATGTTTAAAGTTTGTATTTGTCGTACCTGTGTACGATTATAAAACTCTTTCAACGGTGTAGTTATTCAGTTGTACTTAATATCATTCTAAACTACTGGGCTTATACATTTTTCTTTCTAGTTTTTTTGGTTTTTACGCAGTCGGGTTTTTTGTTTTTATTTAATAATTTTTTTATTCAAAAAGCTCTAGTAATTTTTTTTTAAAATTAGTAAGAAGATCAAGCATGTCTTATTTTAAAAGTGAAAGAATGAACTTTTATTTGAGCATAAGAAGTGAAGTTTTAAGTTAAGCGTAATTAGAAATTTTCGGTTTTCAAACCATGGTTGAAAAAGTACTATTTTCGACATTTTGAGCCTAAAAACGTCGATGAGAGACATTTAGTAGGAAGCTATTTTTTTTCCTGTTGTAGTTAGTTATGAATACAAGAAGCACAGAAAAAAATACGTTGATTCTAGTAGTAATTCATAACGAAAACATTGCTTAAACTTAAGAAAAAAAAAATGGGCTTTTTTCCTCCCCAAAAACGGGATGTTTGTTAGGTGATAAAAATTTGAAAGAGTAGAGTAAGAAGCTGTTACAGTGTCCTTTAAAACGAAACAAAAACTCTTGTTGTTTTAGGCGTAAATAAACCTTTGAATAACATATCTGTTTTTTGGTAAAAAATTATGTTTTGTCAACTTATGTTTTGAATGTCAACTAAGTAACCAACATTTATGTTGTCTTCATTGTGTTTATATTGTTATATGTATACTTGATCCATGGGATCATGTATCTTTCTAAACGAAGGGATGAAGTATCCCTAATGTGTGATTTTTACAAACAAACTTGTTCTATTATTAGCAATCAGTGGCAAATTATTAAAAATATGTTTCAATTATTAAAGACTGTCTTTCTATACTTTAACATTGCACTTCGTTTTTTTTTTTTTTTTTTTTTTTTTTTTTTTTTTTTTTGAGTTGTATATAACGCTTAATGTAAACTTCGGAATGCTTTCCTAAAAAAAAGTTTCCCTTGAGCTTTTTTTTTTGGAACTGAAGTCTATTACGGGTTTACTATGTTGTGTACTAGTTGTCTACTATGATCTGAATGGTTTCTTCTTTCGTAAAAAAAAAAAAAAAATCTTGAAACACACACTTCGGTGGGGCTTAGTTAGGTAAAATATAATTTAGTACCTTGGTTGTCACTAAATAATATTTACAGATTATATTTTTATTAAAAATATTACAGAAGGAATATATTTTGTGACTTTTAATCCATTTCTGCATTTATCATTGCTTTTTCAGAATTAATGGTTTTCGCTTTTTCTTTTTTTTTTTTTACTTTTTTTTTTCATTGCTAAAATGAAATTGACATTCTTGCTTCTGAAAACTGGGGAAGCTGCAATTACCGACGACCTTTGGCTCGGTCTGTTTGTCTGCTATTCATCTCCATCTCCATCGGTAAACTCCCTGATAAGTTTTGAGGAATATTTAAACAAATTTTTTTATTTGAAGCAGCTTGACGAGGACATTTCATACCAAAGTTGGTTTTTTAGTCTGAACGTTTTTTCTTTTTTCTGACTCAAGTTTGAACCCCCCCCCCCCCCAAAAAAAAAGACAAACAATGTTGATGCGTACAGTTAAAATTAAATAAATGAAGGTGAAATAAATAATAGAGGTGCATTTGCTTCCAACAAATTTAATTGTACAGAAGAAGATTTTTTTATTAGATAATTTTATTAAACTATTCAAAAAATTTTCAGCATCGCCCTTGCGCTCTGCGAGGGAAATTCAAACCTCTTAATTCAACAAACAACAAACCAGTGTTAACTAAAAATTATTTCTAGCACTAAAAATGAGATTATGAAGATACCTTTTTATTTTTGCTTCAAGTAATAGAAAAAAGTTATATTAAAAAAAACGTGCATTTCTCCTTCGAGGGACACCTAAGAAATGATATAGCAACTTACCCTGTGTAATAACTAGGCTAAAAAAGATTTCAGGTTGGAAATTTTATCAGATCATTCAGAAATCTCAGAAAAGAAGGTTTATAAGGGTATTGCTACTTTGTTTTAATTAAAGTTATTACACGTTAACTGCCAAATACGGGATTAATTCGCAGATTGCGTTCTTTTCTAGGACGCCAACTACGAGTTATCTCATACTTGTTTACTCATCATTTTAGTGAAACTACGATTAAATTCGAAATATATCAGTGCTAATATCTATATATAGCTTCTGGGAAAGAACAAATATCAATGCTGGCTTGCACGAACAGAAAATTTAGTAAAAAAACGAAGAAAAAATATAATTATAAAAATTAATTCAAATTCAAGAAATAAAATAATATTTTATTGTTTGTGGAAACTCTTGAAACAACTTCCACTGAAAGAGTTCTCTTCTCCTTACAGGTTGGGCAAAAATACAGCTTTTCTCGGTGTTTTTCTGCTTGGGTACATATACGTCGAAAGCTGTTTTTTTTCGGTAGGTAGTTTCATTTCTTATGCTTTTTTATGATAACACTTCTCTAGAATTAGTTTTAAAAAATATAATTTGATTAAACCAAACTATCATTTTAAACCAGATTTCTGAAAATTCCCGTGGCAGTCAACATGTTAAAAAAATGTACTTAAAAAAGATAAAAAAGGGGGAAAAAAAGAAAACTAGATATGTACCAGTATGTCTTAGTTCAGTTTTAACATACTTTGCTTTTCTATTTATAAATTAAAAAGAATAAGATTAAAAAAAAATATTTATGTAATTAAAAACTTAAACTATGATTTCAATAAAGAATGAATAGGTGTTTCGTTTACATCTCGTCTCATTTACATATGTTTCAAGCAATTAAATCTCCCCCCCCCCCCCAAATGCGAAGTTTTGAATATCCTCTCCTTACACCAAGAATATTTAGAAAAATGCATAATTTTGCTTCAACTGTTTATCTAGTTTTCGCAACTCTCAGCTGCAAAAGCAAAAGCAGTTTTCACGGGCCACTTCATTTAATATGATACCAAGTTCTTATCTTCTAATAGCGAGGAATTGTGCTTATCTACTCTCGAAATTTAATAGCCACCTCCCCTATTAAAGCGGGAAAAGTGGTTCCAAAAAGGGTAAGGCACTTTAGCCACAATTTGTGAGGTTTTATAAACTGCCATCAAATGACTTGATGCACTTTCGGTTTATCATTTCGTAGTTTGCTTCGTACTGAGAACTGGCAATTAACGAAGAGGAAGAAATTATGTATTTGGGACTGTTTTGTCTAAAAAAAAAAGTTCAAGTTGGACATCCAGATAACGAATGTCCATTTAATGAATTTTAATTTTGTAAATTTTTTGTCGAGAGGGGGAGGGGAAAGGGGGGGGGGCTATGAAAACATTAATTCTACTACACGCATAAGGCAGCAAAGTGTATCTGTCCCATAATTATTTAAAAACCTTTATGTACATTCCCAAAAATATTGTGATTCCTAGTTTTAATTTTCACTGTGCCGTGCCCCAGAAAAAAATCCTTATTCTGCACCTTTCTTCTCATGACTTAGCGACTTCAAACACAGTATTACAATATTTTAGTGCCTTTTGTCTTTGGGATTATATGAAGCAGGGAGGATTATTGCGCAATTTGCGCCATCTAATTTTTTTGGAGGAGAGGGGGGGGGGGGAGGATTTTTAAATTATTTTTATTTTTATTTAAATTTATTTATTGTTTTATTTTTAATTTGAATTATTTGTTTTATTCAGTTTATATTTTATTAAATTTATTTATTTAGTTTGTGTGTGTGTGTATGTCACTGCGTCGCACATAAGTTTTACAATAAAGTAATAATAATAATAATAAAAAATAAATAAACAAATAAAAAATATTTTAAAAAATAAATGAATAAGTAAGAGAACTAAAAGAATAAAAAAGGGAAAGATGGTAGAGAAAAATTTTATGGAATGGGGGAGGGGCGGAATTTAAACCATTGAACTTGGGGGGGGGGGCACCCCTGATATGTAGGTGTAGGTATTTACATAAGCTCGTATTTTGCTGGTCGAAGTTTCATCTGGAAAATTTGACATCATCCCCCTCGCAAAAATTTAAGTTCTGTTCGCTTCTAATCACAACCAGTGGGGTAGCTATGGTTTCTGCCGCCCAGGACGATTCCTCAATTTGCCACCTTTATTTTGAGAAATTTCTAATACATTAAACGATCAAAAATATTTAAAATAAAACTAAAAAGTATTTTATGACAAAATAAATCTAATTTATTCCCATATATTTCTTACAGAAGAAAAATAAGAGATCAGGGCTCCACCGAAAATATCAAAATTTAAGTCGAAAATCCCATTTTTGGGCAATTTTTAGTAACGCTAATAGAAAAGAGGGTTGGGGTTCTCTGCAGAATTTATATCAAAACTAAGGTAAGCTTTAGGCGTTCTTAGGTAACGTAAAGTAGTCGGGGGTTCATGAAAGAAGATCTTCGACGCTAAAGTGTTAAAACCATTTTTTTCGACGTAACTGTGGAAAACGCATTTATACTCGTATGATGTCTCTGTTGGCGTTATTAGAGCTGCCCCTAACACCAACAAAGACTGGGGTTTCCTCCCAAAATATTTTCTAAATTGAAATTAATTTTTGGCTGTCTTTGGTGACGATAAGAGAATGGGGAAGGTTCGGCGTCTTTCTTTGGAAATTTTTCGATACCGAAGTTTCAAAAACGCAGTTGTAGGCTATCTTTGGTGACGTTAGGGGTTGACTGAATGTCACCAAAAATGTTGAGAAGTCAGACGGTTGTCCCCTGGAAACTTTGAAAATGAAATATTAAAAATGACTTAAGACTTTGTTTGATAACTTTAAGAAAGAGGAGAAAGAGAAGGAGGGCAGAGGGAAGCTTCTCTCCTGAAATCTTTCTCGAAGCCGCAAGCTATTTTGGGCTGTCTATCTTTGAGAAAGAAAAAAAGGTTTCACGGGCTTCCCTTGGAAATTTTGGAAAACGAAATTTAAAGATGTCTATGATGACATTTGGAGACTGAGTAGAGGTTTCAGGCCCTTACCTTAGAGTTTTTCTGAAGCTACAGTTGGAAAAAACGCAATTTTATGCAATTTTTGGGGATGTTGGATAAGATGGAGGGTTTAGGTGAATCCCTGGGAAATTTTTCGAAATAAAAGTACTGTACACGCATTTTAGGCTTTTTCTTGACCACGTTAAGGAAGAGTTGGGGTTCGAGTACTGCCGTCAGGAATTTGTTGGTATTGATCTTTTAAAAACTCAATGTTAGGCTAAAAGTGAAAATCTTAGTGGACATTAACTCTCGGAAATGTTTCTAGATTGCAAGCCTCAAAATACCTTTAAGGCTACGTTTGGTGAGGTTAAAAGAAAGGACAAGGTTCGGGCGCTCTTTCAGGAAATGTTTTAACATTGCGGCTCTAAAACCGCAATTTAAAGCGTTGTGAATATGCCAGGCGCAGAAAAAACAAGAGCATGGCGTGAGAAAAAACGTGCGGATGAAGCGACAGGTTAGATTGTAAAAAAAGAGTTAAAATAAGAGTTTCACTTCTATCGTGTGTCTTTACGACACATATTTTTCTTATTTTGATAAGGAAGTTTCTCAGAAACATTCTTGAATCTTTTATTACGAAAACGTACAATATTTGATTGTTTTCTTCCCTGTAGTTTAACCCTGGAGAGAAAAAAGAGGCGGAAAAACCCTTGGTTCCTTGATTTTCCTCTGCCACCTCACTCAGTTTGTAACTTCAGGCAAAGGGAAAGAAAAACCAACAGTAATGCCAACAGTAGTGATAAATATTTTGTGGTACATGTGCGACCATTATAGGGGGCAACTTTTATAAACAAAAAATTCTAAATTTCCAAAAAAAGTAAATTTGGCTTAGTACACAAGCGCTTGAGGATTTTTATGACCACAGTCCACCATAAACTTACATTACAAAGACTATTTTTTCGCCAACAGTTTTTCTATGCCGTTAAAATCATTTTGGGAAAATACGCGGAATTATTTTTTACATCAAAAACGTCAAATTGCTTCCCCCTAAACAGTGCCGTTCGGGGCGGACCACCCCCTCCACCCCTCCTTAGCTTCGCCACTGATTACAACTGGTTATTACGTACCCTTGACATCAGATCTTGAATAAAGAGGAATATTGATAGTCGAAAACAGAATAAGAAGCACAAGTAGGAAAAGTTGTTGGCACTTATTTCATGGTTATAAGGTTTACTTTTTCAAAAGTCAGTATGGATGCATTGCTCTGCATTAAGAACGATTTTCTTAAACCACTCGCTCACTTTTGTTAAATTATCTTTATTTTTGTACTAAAAATTATATTCTAAACTTGATATGAATTAATGATAAGCTATTTGAAAAAAAATAATTAGAAGGAGTAGTGTAATTTTCTTTGAAACAGTGAGAGCTCGCTATTTCTCTGCTGAACTTGACTAAGGAGAAACCCGACGACGGAACAGAAGGATGCTAGCTTCACCGCAACACCAGGAGGAATCTTCCCACTCGGTTATTTCGCCCGATTTCTCTCTTCATTCTTCTTCAATCGTAACAGGAAGATTTCGGAAGTGGGACACTACATGCCTATGTTTTATAAGTTTGGGTAAGTTAAGCGTCGCATCGGTGGTTCAGTGGTAGAATGCTCGCCTGCCACGCGGGCGGCCCGGGTTCGATTCCCGGCCGATGCATTTTTTTTTTCTTCTTGCTGGACACCATATTTGAAACAGTCCCCGTTAAGATTCGATGCCTCGTACATGGACCGGCAAAATTTTTTTACTTCTATTATTTTTGGAGGCTTTTAGTTGAAAAGAAGAAGAAGAAATATCAGGCATTCCGAGAAAATAAATTCATAAAAAATTAAATTTCCGAGACTATTAATAATTTTTTTAGTCAATAAATTTAGAACAGTCAATGTTTTTAAACGTTTACAATATATATAAAATTGAATTTTTTTTTTTTTTTTTTTTTTGCTTGAAAAGTGAAATAAGAAATGACTACGTTTAATTGCCCAAAACTGCAGATTACTGCATACCTGTTTCTGGGTTACAAGGAACCCCTTTTTCAATGCAAAATCTGTGAGCTTTTGGACGAAAAGACATCGGAAAAAAAAGAGGTAAATATGCAAGCTGCTAAAATAGTAAAAATAGTGGATAACTAAAACCAATGGGAAAATTATAAACAAATAAAGAAACAATAGGTATGCAAACAATGAGCAAGAGTTTTTCAACGATATGCGATATTAAATGTGATATTAATATGAGCAAGCAAATTTTCACTCCCATTTTCGGTAATTTATATGAAAGTTGAGTTTTAAATTGGAATAGAAAAATAACTATTTATCAAACGTACTGTGAAAATTGCAGCGAAATCGACCGGGTAGTTCTCGAGTTTAGCGCGTTCAAACACGCCCACACTTTTTGGACACTTCATTTTATACTAGGGAGAGATAAATGATAATATAACGTTGTGTTCAATGCGTATAGTGTTTGCCTTTTTCAATATCTATTTCTAAAATCGAAGTTAAACGTTTTATATGGTGAAATACTTAGTTTTAAAGCAATTTTAGTACGAATTTCGCTTTTTTTACTCACTTGCCAATTTAAAGTGTCTTTACTGATTTTTACAATTAAAAAAAAAAGTAATAAATTTAATTCAGTTCTTTTGAGGGTATTTTTTGAAGTTTTAAAACACGTAAGGTTATTTGCAATTTAAAATTTGAAGCACTGATACTAATTCCTGAATTTATCGACAAATTTTCGAAAAAGGGCTTTTGCCATAGACGAAATTTTTGTCAATACGAATTGTCACCGAATCTTGAAATTCTCAACACAAAGTTCGGAAATTTCACCGATGTTACCTATCTGATAAGTTTGGAACCTTATTTTTGGCACCAAATTTGGCAAAATATTGCCAAATAAACTCTAGATAATGTGGATTCCAACTGAGGGGGCCAACTCCATCTCCAAGATTAGTAATTTCGAGACCATTCTTGGCAATTCCAGACCATCTTATTCGAGCAGCGTCATTTCTTGAGTTCTTTTAAAAAAAAAAAAAAAAAGCGAAATTTAACATCTTGAATTCAAGTTATGTTTTTCGCAATCACGAATTGCAATAGGACGGACGCTACACGTTGGGTATCTTGTTAGATGCCGTGTACTGAATGCTAGATGTCGTGTGCTGGATGCTAGATGTCGTGTGCTGGATGCTAGATGTCGTGTGCTGGATGCTAGATGTCGTGTGCTGGATGCTAGATGTCGTGTGCTGGATGCTAGATGTTGTCTGGATGTTGTGTGTTGGATGCAAGATGCTGTTTAGGTGCTGATTGCTGTTCCAGTAGGATGAAAGATGGAATTTAATATTAATTTATAACAAAGAATAGCTTTCATAGAGATAAACATTCGTGTTTAAAAATTGAAATACCACGAAGGACTAATGCGAATTAAATCAAACTTGCAGGAAATGCAAGCTAGTGTGACATGCGCGTGTTTAGAATTAGTAATTGCGCAAGCATGTTCTGAGTAGAGTTCTTTTTCTGGCTGAGTGTGACATATAAAGCGAAAGAGGGAGGGAGAAAGAGAGAAAGGTAGAGAGCGTTGATTTATTTTCTAATTTCTGAAAATACAAATACAAATACAAAAGTGACGACCAGCAACAGGCTCTGGGCCCAGCTAGGCTGGTCCTAGTCAATTAATTAGTCCCCAATGAAGATCAATGGCCCTCTTAAAGCTATCCACTCCCTAGCTCATTACCGCCTCTTCCGGTAAGCTATTCCAAGTGCCCACGACCCTGCTAAAGTAATAGTTTTTCCTGATTTCCAAGTTAGCCTGAGATTTAAGTAGCTTGAAACAATGACCCCTTGTCCTGCTTTCCCCGCAAAAACTTAATCCATTTACATCTTTCATTTTGATAAATTTAAATAACTGAATCATGTCCCCTCTGACTCTTGCAAATGCTTCCCCTTAAAATGACATCTTTTAAGAGATAACATCATCATTATGACTTGTGAAGGATTAAGGGGATCATAAGAGCAAACTATTGAGTTTGAATGAGGACGAACGATCTTGATTAACGTAAGAATTGAAAATTTGCCGCCATTTTTGCAGCAAACTGCTGGTAACCCTGAAAAAAGAACAATTTTGCAGCGGAGAGTTTAGGGTTAGTTAATGTAGAGAATTATGAGATACAACAACGTGTTTTTATTATTGAGTAATTATTTCAAAAATAATGAAAATTGAGGTTGGTCAAGCAGTAACAGGTGCTCCATATCGCGATATGATAACAGTCCTTTCTGCCGATTTTGGATGTCATTGATGGGGTCAATATGTGGTTTCAACAAGACAGTGCCACATGCCATACAGCCAATGGAAGAATTCATATACTACATAAGACATTTCCTGGTCGCGTACTTTCTCATTTCGGTGATCAGAACCGGCCCCTTAGATTGTGTGATTTATCACTACTGTAGTCGCATAATACTACATTTTTACTAAACCTACATTCTCAGCTGTCCAAATGTTCTTTTTTCAGTGTTGCCAGCAAATTACTGCAAACATAGCGGTAAAGTCAAATCTTGCGTTAATTTCGGTGCACCCTTCACTAACCCGCTGATGCTTCCTGCTAAAAGGGTTTATCCACGCAGACATTGGCGTACCGATGGACAAATAATGTTTTTTTTTTCTGATAAGCCTCAATTCAACTTAAGCTATAACGGCAGTTGACTTCTGTTAGACGTTAGACAGTGCAGTGGTATGTTCACTAATTAACATGTGAACTTCAAGCTAGGTTTACCAACGCGGTGCTTTCTCCGGTGCAAAAACCATTGCCGCAGACAACTGTCGGCACCGATCCTAACCATGCAGAGTCCACTGGCGCACCCTATGTATGGTACAGCATAAGATTTTATGATGAGAGGTGGGTAAGGCGGAGAAAAGTACATTGAAACCAGTGCAAGAGGACAACTTGCGGTGCAACAGTATAGTGCTACACTTAGACAGGTGGTCAATTTATACAGGTTGGTAATACGATACGGGAGTAATTATGTACCTGATAAAAGCTTTCAACTTAGGTGGTCAACTTAACAGGTTTTACTGCACCATATTTCAGAATGCGTTATCCAGAGCGATACTGGACGAAGAACGCCAGTCGTGATGGTCTAAAATGCTATTGCGGATCTCGCATGATGCTGTAAGAAACTATATGCTCCAGGAGGTTAGGTTGCGTAACGCTTGCAAGGAATTCTATGATTAATAATCGGGATTTCTATTGTTGCGTAATGGGGCTCCTCGCAATTAACTATGGGGCATATGCTAGAGAGCGCCTGAGGTCATAAGAATGTAGGCAGTCGTTTAGAGATAACGAAAAACTCCTGACCTAACAGCGGGATAACATTTCATGAACTATTTCTTGACCGCTATTCGGGAGAAAGGGCAAAGTGGCTGTCCATCTTGTAAAAATGTGTCATTGTATAGAACAATAAAATAATTTGTTTGTTGTGAATATGGAACAATAATTGCTCTCCAAATATTTGATTAATAACGACTATAAAAAGAAGAAGTGGGAATATCCATTTCAATAGATGTTGCCTAACAAGAATTGCAAGCACCCTCAATGGCAGTTGGCAGCCGTTACATCAAGAAACTTATTATTTCAAAATCGCTCCATTGCTACGAATATTCAGGTCTTCTCAGTGCAATAGTTTCCGCTTTTTCATTAGTTATGCATATTTACCAGACATGATTGTCTGTTGCTTATCATTGGGATTTTGTTGGTCGGTAAATCCCTCGTGACACTTCTCCAGAAGCCGGGCATTGGGTCAGAGAATAGAAGCAATATGGAGTGCTATTTTTCCAATACACGTTCAAAACCTGATTTTAAGCCTTGACGTGTAGAAAGTCGTATTGTATCACGTAAAGGATTGTCCAAGCATTCTTACCCTTTAACCCGTAACGGGGGGAGGGGGGTGAAAAAGTAGGACGTAACAGAGAACGTGAGGTCTCACAGACAGCTCTATTTACAATTTTTTTTTTAAAATCGTGTAATTAAGATACATTCCTGCAATGTCCCTTTGACGTTATTTGAACTTTTATTAGCACCGGGAAAAAACATTTTTGAATTTTGAACCGAAATACACCTTTTCCGAGGCAGTTTTGTTGAGTCTTAAGATTTTTTTCGAGAAAACCATATTTTGCAGTAAATAAAAAACAACTCTTTATAAAAATGAATCTATTATTTAATAATGATTTTATTTTAGTTCTTTAATATATACAGACCATTTTAGTACCAGAAAATTGATTATGTCACGTTACGGGAATTTTTTGACTGCCCTTTGACTATTAGTATTCCGCGTCGAATATCGAGGAATAATTCAGCCTTCATTGTCCCTAGATCACCATTGCGTAATGTTTGTGAACATTTCAAACAAATCTTAACGTCATTTAGAATATTTTACATCTCTTCCGCATAACACGGATAAGATAAATGAACCTACATCCGCGGTTCTAACGTTAAGAGTCATGTCTACTACTGCCGAAAATTGTAATACTGAAGGGGAGGAGCGGGCTCACACACCACTTCTAAGGAATGCAATAAAATTTGAACCAGATGCACTTGCCTAAAGATACTGATAAGCAAGTGGGGTATTCAAGGTCACAAAGCAAAAAGCTATTGGGGAAAAACCATTCAATCCGACTGAAAATGAAATAGGAGTGATCGGATGAACTTTTGAGCGGTCTGTGAGACCACACCTCCCCTGTTAAGGGTTAATATGGTTGTAGGTTCTGGAAACTTGATCGTTTGTTTCTTTTAGCCATTAATGATAATATTATCACTCAGCTCTGATGGTGACACTTCCGGATGGAAGGGCTTTCCAACTCAACATTAGCTTACCAATTTGCAACTAATAGTCTTTTCAGATGAGTATAGAATCAACTAGGACAGCAGCGATGGTCGAGTTCTGCTAGGCGGTATTGTGGTGAGTACCGATAAAAAACGTTGTAATTTTAAAACATAAGAAAAGTTTTCAGAAAATTGTTCCGATTGTGAACAAATAAAGTTGAAATAATTTGGAACCCATCCAGTTTTTGCTAATGTAGAAAATCTAAATCGGAAACGGAAATGTGGATTCGTTCAGTTCTGGACGGAAACTCCCGTTGAATCATGAAATCGTTCCGTTTCATTTTTCCAACGAAATGCTCATGAATTTAGTTACGTGGTAAATAAAGAAATTCAGAGCAACTAATAAAATAATAAAAATATAGAATTGTCGAAAGACGAGAAGCTGATTACAAAGTCAGTGTCGCAGAACGTAAACATAGCGTCTCCTGTTAAATAGCCCTCAAGCAGAGAAAACAGGCGCCTAAGATAAGAATAGACGCCTCCAAAAAATAAAACTCAACCAGAGGCGAGTAGAAACTACTGGGAATGACTAACGGCGAAAGTGGATGGCGAAAAAAAATCCAAGAAGAGAGTATAGCAAAACTGCCAAAACTTCCGTTTTTCCCTCCAATTCCCAGATCGATTCTTGCGAGATTGATAGTGTTTTTCTTATCGGAGCCACACACTAAGAAAAAAAAAGACGTTACATGGTCGAGACTGGTAGCGCCATCTATTGAGCATATGGGAAACTGTTATTGATCCTTTTCACCTGAGGGTAAAATAGAGAATGATCTTTCTATATCATGTGGCGGCTTTATGGATTTTTTTCGAAGTGGGTGAGTGGGAGGATACAAAGATAGTTTGTTCCGCTATGGGTGAGTTAATATTGGTTTGCGGTAACTAAATCTTCCAAACTGACAACCTATAATTTCAGGGAAAGGAAGCAAATTGTTGGTCTGTTTGAATATCAATTTTAAACCTTAACAATAGTTATTGAGTCAGAAAGCTTCTTAAATTTTTTATGCCTCTGCATTATTATTCAGACAATCTTTTTCATGCAAAATCCTTTCAAAAACACTTAATGTGAAAATCATTCAATCAATCAATTTTTGTTAACCGAAACAACAAATTCATCTTTTTTTGCTTTTTTTCTGATTTTTTTATCTGCTCGTAGTTTTCTAGATCTCCGTACTGCCTGATATGATTTTCAGCAAAGTTCAGGCATTTAGTAGGAGTAGGTACTTATTTTTATACTTTCTGGGCGGATTATTTTATCTATACTTATATTTGTAATAAAGAAACTTGTGCGGGTTGCTTTTTCGGGGAAACACAACGGTGAGGTATATAAACGTGATATCCCTCTCAATATCAATTAGAAATTAGATGACCATATGAGGTTAAAAATGATTAGCTTTAAGATGATTCAGTAAAATATCAGAATACGGCAGGTGAGCAAGATCTCCCCCCCCCCCAAAAGTAGAATAAATGTTTTTTTAACAAAAACCGGCGAACTATATTGTGATACATTGAAGAATGACATGCAATGTAAATAAATGGCTGAATTTGATGAGGTCATCTTGATAAATCACCATTGCATGTATTAATATTCTCTTTTGAGGAGAAGTAGCTCTAATTTCCAGGTAAGAATAGATTTTAATTCGCGAGTGCTTAAATTGTTATAACTATTTGTTATAATAGGTTTTATGAAAGATTATTCTGTTCTCTTTAGTCACGTTCACTTTAACTTTAATAAATTAAATATATTAATGGTTGTATGTTGTGCAATTGATGACCGTATGCATGTTCCCAAGGTGGCCACCTTATGAAAAAATATGCGAACTAATCACACAATTTCCTGTGTTCTGCTGCATTAGGTAAGACAGCAGAAAAAAGCGCTCAAGTCGCTGTTAAATGCTGTTATGTTGGCACATGCGATTGCGAAGTCACAATATTAATAAGATTATAAATAAAGATGTCTAACATTAACAATGGTCACTGTAAGCAAAACACGATAACTTAATAGGCAAAAGTTTATGGCAAAATTGTGAAATAGGTATTTTCCAAGATAAAACAACTGACTTAGTTTTATATGAGGTCACACAACTTTTTGTGGTGGAAGAAAGACTTGAATTTTTTGTTTCTGGCAAGATTTTTAATTTTTTACATTATTTATTTTTCAAATGCCACATGCTTAAAATAACACATTTGCCATTAGTGCACGTGCTCTTCAGTACTTCTCAACAATCGAACTAAACCACTAAGTGCAGCGCACACATCTAAATGTTACGTGGTCATAGCCTGACCGGAGTTACAGATCCAGAGAGTCAGCAATTCCAATTTTGTGAAGATGCGACCGCAGACAGACATGCCCTGTTAGCAGTCTGAAACCACAGCCGCCTTTCTGGGGGGCTTGGAGCACATGAAGGTTTTTCGTTCACAACTGCCCAGGACTTGCCCCTTGATATCATCTTCAGAGCATCCTGTTTAAAATTATATTTAAATGTCATGTTGGTAAATAGCTTTAATGAATGAAAAGTCGAAACTTTATTAGATCTTTGAGGCACGAGCACGAAGGCTCCTCTCTTAGCAAGCAGGTCAGCATGTTCATTCTCAGCAATATAGTAGCAATGCGCCGGAATCCACTGGAAGGAGATCTTGCAAAAAAAATCTTTTAGCAACGATCTGCATTCCGAAGTTCTTTGTGAATCACAGTTGTAATTTTGTAATAATGCTTGCAATGCTAATTTAGAGTGAAAAGATTACCGCCCGATCGAAGATTTTTTTGCATTATAAGGGACAGTGCTTGTTTTAGCTCTAAACAAAAATACTGATTGTTGAAAAAACAGACATTGTAGGATTTTAGTAAATGTGATTCTATAACTCAATACTAAAAGACTGCATCACACTGGTTGTTGTTTCACCGAAAAGATTACTCCTTCGTGTTCAGATTTCCAAAATAAGTTAATTTTTTGCTGGAAATGTGTGACATTGGTTTTTGTTGCTCCTAGGTTCAAAATTTCTTCCATGATGTTTCCGTTCATCGTAATGACTTTGCCCAAATCGGTATAACTACACACCGTTTTTCATCTATTCAAATCGTTAGTGACTCTGTGCAAAAATAAAGGAATCAGGCATAATTTTTGGTTTAACTAAGGTTAATTTTTAACCAAACAAGCTTTTTTTCTTAGTGTAATTCTTGAAAAAATTCCTACAGTCGAAGCAAAACAATGTCATCTGCAAATCTTAAATAAGTTATGAATTCATCATCCGTTTTTATTTTAGTTGATGAGAAAATTTATGAACGCAACGATAAAGATCCTTTGAAGTAGAATGCACCATTCTTTGTATATGAAGGCTAACTCAAACGAGTACTATTATTGAATTAAAAAGCAAAAAAAGAAAAAGTGTCTAATTTTGTATTGAGATGAATATTACGGGCCAGAACACATATGAATTTAAAATATGTTTGAACGTTTGCTAAATAAGGGGGCAAAATACGGAAAGGGAAAGATCACCACCCGGTCAATTTAGACAATGGAAATAACAAATTTTCCGACAGAGCCAAATTTTTGTAGAGGCCTTGTGTTTACCGTTACAAATAAAGTGCCAAAAGTCCTCATCGATCCCATGTGAGCTAAAAGAGTTATTCGGGGTTAAAGGTAAAAGTATTAAGTTTTTTTGGATTTTTTTCGAAAACTGAGTTGTATCGAAAAGTACCTCCATACCAAAGTTGTAGATCTCAAAATTCTCTATAAAAATGGTCCTTATGATTTTTTTTCTCTAAGACCAATCATTTCCCAGATATCGCGTACTCTCAAAAGACAGCCAGTCATTTACGGAATCAATATCGCGAAGATCCCCAAAAGCAAGTCCCCGCCCCCAAAACAATGAGAAAATATCCCTCAAAACAACCCCTCTAAAAATTTCGATGGCGCAGACTGCTCCTAGCTGGGCACCCCATGCTTCTTTTAGCTGTAACGTGCTGTTCGAGTGAATAAACGTATTTATTACAAGCGTCTGCTATTGCTTGTGCTGATCAATATTTAAGAAAAATGTCACAGTGTTTTGCTTTCTTTGCAATAAACTTTTGACTGAAGGTGAAATTGCTGTGCTGGGCAATCGTGGAATTCCAACTTTAATCGATGCAGGTGTCGCGAGAAGTGATGAATTTGCAAATTATTTAAGAAGTCAAAAGTCCGCTACAATTCACGTGGATTGCAGAAAATCATACATCCGGAAAAGTTCAATCTCTGCAACAATGTGAGGATGAACAGGCCGGTACTTCAAAAGTAAGTCCACCTCGTTATGGAGTGCGATGAAGTGATTTTGAATCCAGCTTTTGTTTTAAAAAACACTGCTTATTTTTTGGTGATGAAGATGATGAGAAGAAGAAACCGCAGAATTATCGCAGAAAAATTCATAAAGCAGGTGTTAAATCATACTCAAAATTAATACGTGAAAGTACAGCTTTTGAAACATCATCAAAACGATCTTTAGCTAATTTTAAAAGGGATTCTTTGAATGTAAGTGTAGAAACTTTATGAATTTTTCTGCGATAATTCTGCGCTTTCTTCTTCTAAGCCTCTTCATCCGCTTCATCGCTACAAAATAATCAGTGTTTTTTAAAACAAAAGCTGGATTCAGATTCACTTAATCTCGCTCTAGTACGAGGTGGATTTACTTTTGAAGTACTGGCCTGCTAATGTTCATCCTCACATTGCTGCAGGGATTGGAAATTTCTGGGTGTATGATTTTCTACAACCCAGGTGAATTGTAACGGACTTTTGATTTTTTAAATAATCTGCAAACTCATCACTTCTCGCGATATTTGCATCGATTAAAGTTGGCATTCCACGATTGCCCAGCACAACAGTTTCACCTTCAGTGTCAAAAGTTTATGGCAAAGAAAGCAAAACTGGACATTTTTCTTAAATATTGATCAGCACAAACAGTTAACGGTTGTAATAAATACGTTTATTCACTCGAACTGCACCTTTAACTCTAAAAGAAACAGGTACGTCAGGAGTGCACACCTAGGAGCAGTCTGTGCCATCGAAATTTTTAGAGGATTTGTTTTGAGGGTATTTTTTTCCTTTTTTTTGGGGGGGGGGGGGGCTTGCTTTTGGGGTCTCCGCGATATTGATTTTGTAAATGACTGGCTGTCTTTTGAGAGTACGCGATATCTTGGAAATGGTTATTCTTAGAAAAAAAAAATTCATAAGGACAATTTTTACAGAGAATTTTGAGATCTACAACTTTGGTCTATGATACTTTTCGATAAAATTTTTACTTTGACCCCAAATAACTTTTTTAGCTTACTTGGGATCGATGGAGACTTTTAACTTTTTATTTGCAATGGTAAAACCAAGGTCTCTGCAAAAATTTGACTCTGTCGGAATTTTTGTTGTTTGATCATTATTTTTATGCCTAAATTGACCGGACTACTACTAAGTTTTGCTCGTCGCAAAAACAGAATCAAGAGAGAAAATTGAAAATTCTTTTAAAGGTTTCGCTTACTAAAATCAACTACAAATATTTTATCTAGTGGTAAGAGGAGTCTGACTGCGATGGGGAAGTTCAGGGTTCAAACCCCGGCTCGGGCATGGATGAGAATGTACTTTCTTTCTCCTGTCCTTAATCTTTCGTTATGTGAATGCGTCGTTGTGATGTGAATAATTGCCTACCTTGTAAACTGGTCCTTACGGCATGTGTGTCCAGGGACGTAACTAAGTCATTTTCGAGCTGGGGCAAGACCTCGTTTTGGCGCCCCTCCCCATAAAAATAAATATCAAAAAGTTATTATTTTAAAAATATAAATTTAAATTAGGCAGTTATAAGGAGGCCGCATATGTTGATAAGCCTATAAATGCGACTTTTACGTAGTTATAAATTTTTATACAGTTTTATCACTGGATTGCATTTTTTAAAATTTCGATAGTGGATAAAAATCATTAAATATTTCATTTATTATTTTACATACGAAGTTTTTCAAGGAAAACTATTTTGTATTTCCACAAGAGAGTAATTAACAACTTGTGGCATTATTTTGTTTTTATCAGGTGGCTCTGCCCCCTGCTTGCTGACGCATACCAACCCCCAAAGATTGCTTCGCAACCTTATTTGATTCGCGAAGATTTAAATCGTCTGTCAGAAGGAATCAGATTGAAAAACACGTTACGAGTTCCGTTTCGAACAAAGTGAAAATTCCCCTCTCCCTCCCATAGAAAATAGAGTTTAAGTGAAGAGCTAATTTTTTGAACACAATTCCACTCCTACCCGAAAATATAAAAATAATTTGATTGAAATATGCATAAAAGAGATGATAGTTGGAAAAAAAAAATGCTTTAAAGATTATTTTCCCTTGTTCTAAACAAACTTGAATCAACTTCCACAGCTATAGGCGCTGGTGTTAAAAGGGCTCCTGAGCATTGCAAAACAACAGTTTTGTACGTTTGAAAAACTGCTTTACGTTCGTAGTCTCTAATAACATGTTTTGCTCTTTAGCTCCGGACTGAACATCGGACTTTTATCGTTAATAGAAACCCTTATACCTGCTGTTCTAGTTTGTTGATAAAATTATTACAAGCTTTATTTAATGCAGAAAAAATCTTTTTGGAACAACATGAAATATTAAGGGATGTGAAAAATCTTTTATCCCTTGAAAGGCAATTTATGTGAAATTTTAGCTTAAAAAATTAATTACAAAAAAAAAAAAAAAAACTAATAAGAAATTTAAAGAAAACAACCCCATGTTCAAATCCTTGGGGCTCGAAGTAATTTTGTACAAAATTTTAAGGCTAGGTGCTCTGAGGTATCCTGGACGTAGGCCCGCCACAGGCATCTTTTCACAATTTCTTTGACGTTACTTTTTTTTTTAATGTATCGAGATGCGAATTTAAAATTACCACTTTAAATGAAAACAATAAAACAGAAATGTTTTCAATTATTTATTTTAAGTATTTATATTATACTACTATGAAGAAATTTGTAAGGAAAATAACAGTATTCAACAATATGTCACAATAATGAGTGAAATAATTTTTACTCCAATGAAAAATTTAGTGGGCTATTTGTTTTTGTTTCTCACGTGAAATTAATTGAATATTGCTACTACACTTAGTATATAGATTTTGATCCGACAACTTACAAGCTCGAATTGAACAAATTGTATTATTTAAACATTACCTTGAAAATTTTATATGCAACACATTTTAAATTGTCGCAATCTGTATATTTAAATATTTATTATTACAAGAGCTAATTTTTATAAAGGACGCACGTTCCCCACCTCTGGTATTTAGTTATACATCTGAAAAACATTTTTTAGAAAAACAGATATCTAATCTGCTTCATATCAAAACTCTTTGTATTAACCTTTAAAAAAAATATAAAAAACACAAATCTTAAACATATTAATATTACATGTTTACACAGTGAGTTTCTTTCCAGGTTATTTCCATTTACAGTACAACCTTGTTTATCTGGACTAACTTGGACAGAAGGCAATTTGAATAAACGAAAATCCGGATAGTACGGATAATAAGCAGTAATTAATTCGCAAATAAGAAGACCTATCTTTTATTAGCAGGGAGAAACGATCTTTTGCAGCAAAATTACATAGAATTGTTACTCGGAAATACTTGGTCATTAATAGTTCAGCTGGCAGTGGTGTCAGACTGACACTCCAAATACGTCACGTAGTTCATTACATGACTATAATTTGTTGCACGACCTATATATAGCAGTTGTGTATTTAATCAAAATAGGGGAATATCTGGCACATTTATAGTTTCGTTCTTACTATCATTAATTTAGAATTATCATTTTAGTGATTATATTTTTAACTCTACAAATTTGATCCGGATAAGCCGGACGTCTGGATAAACGGGAGCCAAATAAATGAGGTTCTACTGTAAACATAAATATGCATCAAAAGTACCAAAGCAAAATTTGAGAGGTGTAAAAAATAGTTGATTTCTAACACATTAATTGAAGTAGATGATTTAAGCATATGTAAAAAATTGTGTGGGCGGCAAAAATATGTCGAAACTAAGTCTAAAATTTCTCATTTTAGCTGAATTTATCTCTAAAAACCTTAGTATTTTCTAAACAAAAATGGGCACCCTCTCGCACTTTAATTTGAATCTCCATTATTTTAGTGCGAGATTTTCCCCCCAAGAATGAGAAAAATTGTAAACTAAACTAGGCCAATGGAACAGTGTAACGATTTTCCCTTATGCCAATGGGGTAGACAAGCTCTTGTCATTGTAAATAATAGGAAGACATCATGTTGGCAGCTTTATGACGTTAAATTGTACAAAAATGACAGTTGAGTATTTCCGCTGTTTTGTACTTCTCATAGCTTTGCTCCTATATTCTTCCTCCGAGAGGGAGGTTCTTTAAATAAGATATAACAAGTACTAGTCACTCTAAGAAAATACTTACATGCTATTTACTGCGCCATCCTCGCTCTCTTTCGGTCCATCTTTACCACTCTTTATCCCATTAAACCATGCAAGCTTTCTGCCTGCGCCCGCACTGCGAGTTTTTTCTTTTATACTGCAAATAAATTGTTCTTTTTTTTTCTTTTTTTTTTACAAAAACTAATTTGAGCATTTACTTTGTCAGTTTAGCGCCCCTAAAATCTGGCGCCCGGGGCACAAGCCCCGTCTGCCCCCCTCTAGTTACGTCCCTGTGTGTGTCTGTGGAAGTCGGACTTCACACCAACTTACGGTAATGTTAGAAAAGTGAAGCAGCGCACCCCAAATTGCCAGCTTACACGTGACAACAACAACAACAAAAAGTATTTTATTTCTTAGCAAATAGATAATGACAACAGATAAACCCTTTAAATCATCGAGCTTTCTTTAATTGTGTGGCATCCAGGGACGCCGAGAAACAAGACGAGCTCCTTGTCAGTTTCGTCACCGGGCCCCTTATCCCCATAAAACTTATAAAATGTATACTACTGCGACTCCGAGCCCCTCCCCCCTCCCCCCGCCCCTGAGGGTCGGCAGGTTCGTATTTTCTGACTAAGAGGCACTTTCAACCCTAAAAGAATCAAATCGAATTTGATCAATTATATCTACCAATACCAAAGTCCGAAATTTCCTTTGCCCCACCTAGAAGGAAATTTCTCGCTACGCAATCAGTAGATAAAATTCGATCGAATGGAGCAAAATCGAGTTGAATAAGCTCTAAGCTGACATGGCCTATCGCCGCCACTGATGCCAGCATTCAAATTGCTATCGATCCCGTGAAAGACTCAGAAGTTTATTTAAAATGTACTGAAAAAAAAAATTCATCGCAGTTCTACATAAGTCCAAATGAATTCTATCATATGCAGAAAAATTCTTTCTTTCGATTGGTACAACTATTTTAAATGTGCTTGAGAAAGTTTGCTACCGAAACAGCAAAAGAATGCTAATTGGATTTTTAATAAAGATCTACAGCATTTAAACAAAGACCAGGCTTAGCCAAGAACACTCTCGATTCAAGTTACCTTTTGAACGAAAAATAATTATCAAAATCGGTTCTTATGTTTAAGAGCTACGATGCCACAGACTGACACACATCTACACAGACACGTCAAACTTATTACCGCCTTCTTTCTTGCGTTAGGGGCTGAAAATTTTTCTTTGTAAAGTGAAATATATTTAAAAATTCGTAGAAAGGACGTAATTTTAAAGAATTATTTTGGTCGTTTTAAAAATTTATATTCTTAATTATTCCATCTGATGCAGGGAAAAAAATGTTTTTGCTTTTGGCAACGTAAAAGCAACTGTTCTCCAGATCGAAATATCATTAGAAGAGATCATTCTATTTGCTTATTCTTGCAGTAAGATTAATAATGCTCAACCAACGTGTAGACTTTTTCTTTTTGTATAAGACATCTACTCTTGCTCTCGTTGCGTCCACTCTTTGTTTCTTTTCTTCTTTTCTTTCGGGAGGAAATAAAGGAAATCATTTATTTATTTATTTTTCTCTTTTTTTTTTTGTAACAAACATCTTTGGCAGTAGTATTCCTTTTCCAGTTCCAGCGGAATGTTATTTTAGTTTTAGAAGAAGCTTTTTTGGTTCTTGCCATTTTTCACCGATGTAACATTCTGTCTTAAAAAATTGTGTGCTCTGCTTACTCAACATGTGAAGCAAAAATACATTTTACTTAGCATTGTTGTGTAAATTTGGTCATAAAATTTATTTTTATGGAATTTAAAATTTCTTCAAAACTTTTGTCTTCATTTTCAAATGCGTGGAACAACATTCAATATTTTTTTCCTATTTCAGGGGTGCCCACCTAGGGGGAGGGGGGTGGGTCATCGTGCAGACTGCGCCGTTGAAATTTTTATGAGGGTGGTTTGAGGGATATGTTTATCATTTGAGAGTGGAGGCTAATTCGTTTTGGGGGATTTCATGTTTTTTATGGATTTAGGGGGGTGTGCCATTGATCATTAGGGGTGGGGGAGGGTAGGCTTTTTTTTTTGTAAGTTTAAATTCGTACAAAGCCATGTTTGTAATTTTTTTAACGAAATAAAGGAAGTACGCTTTTGAAAACAAATGTCAACGAACCAACATTTTCTTTTACAAATAAAAAAAACAGCGCTAGCTAAGCCTAACGTGGAGGTGACTCAAAGTTAACACACACAGAATTCTAAACCTAATCGAACCGTTCGTTTTCAATTTTAATGTCTTTTAAATGTAACTACAAACACAACACTAAACAAAAATGTAACAATACATAAAAGAAGGCACATTGCACAGACAAATTTCAAATAATACTTACCTTTTTTATGAATCCTTTAGAATAATTGAGGTAAGATAATTTAACGAGCAAGTACAAGATTTAAACGAAAACTCCCAGAATGCACTGCGATGTAAAGAAATCGGGACGAAATAATTTCGTGAAAAATTTGAGATTTCTGGTTTCGTCAAATATCACGTAATTCGGTGACGAAAGGATCGTCGAAAATTACGAAATAGAGCTCGAGGATTGCCGAATCGTCAAAAAAGCGTTTCATTTTTGACAGTGCACATTCGATACTCTTAACATAAAAATATTTGCTTACTTCCTGACTTATTTTACATTTAAATAGTTTAATCTTTCGTTTCAAAGTTTCGGTTTAATCGCATCCATTGACATTGATAGCCCTGAAGCCATGCTGAAAAAGCTCTATACTTAGGAATACAATGTCCTCAGATAAAAGAATGTGAAAACTTTCGTTTCCTGAGAAGCTTTAATCGGAAAGAGTGATTAAAGTTGATGAAAACATTACTTCAAGCATATATACGAGCGTCTAAAATATTTTGATGTTTAATTTCTTTACCATTTGAGTCCGACCAAGAGCTATCGTTCTTCTCTTGTGCTGAGTCAAAAATGCATAGAAGTGAGATCACGCTACCGTTTGTTGCTATGATTTTCACACTACATTGACTACAATTATTTACTTCGAGCTTTATTGTCGAAAATAGGAAAGAATGGCTAGCAATCCAAGAATACCACAGGAAGTATGAAAAATTAATTGATGTAGAAAATTTTCGACGGTGAAAATTTGGCAGTGTGAGGTTTACACATTTAAAAAAAAAAAAATAACGAAATTTAACCATGCAACTTAATTTGCGCTATATGTAAATAAGGAATTTATGAAATTTGTGCAGAAAATGTAAAGGCTTCTTGTAGCAAGTGAGCTTAAAAATATGTTTTGTTAAAAATTACATATTGTGTAAAAATTAGAGTAAATGCGTACATTGAAAATAGACGCTGCTATTATTTTCCAATGTACGCATTTTACTCTGTCCTTATAGCATATTTACAAGAAAATTCTTCAGCAATCAAACGATTAATGTACGCAGTATATCTTTATCAAACAGCTAAGCTCGTAGTCCTTTTCAAGGAGACTTAAGCCTAGAGATCTTTCTCATTTTAAGGTAAGAAAAAAAGTTAGTTTAGTTAATCTGTGAGTTCCCTGAAAGGTATTTGAAAGATCATTCTTTAATTGACTTCTGATTTAGTGATTAGAGATAAATGTACCCTAATGTCAAAAAAATTTCAGCCGAACTTTGAGCATCTTTGTTCCGCAAATATTTTATTCTCAAAATTTTTTCAAAGTTGATTGAAGTGTGGTGTAAATTTTTGGTGAATTTGTTTTGTATTCATTTTTTAGCGATCATTTTAGTTCGTTAATATTTGTAATTCTATATTTTGCAATTTTTTTTTGCTTGTTACTTATTGCCTAGTACTCAAGGGGTTCGCCAACTTCTTTCGGAGTTTTCGAAGGGGTTCGCAAGGGGGAAAAGGTTGTTAACCGCTGCTATACGTAAACTTCATTTGAAAAATAACAATGAAAAAGAGCATTGGGGAAAAGCATTGCTGATCAAATCAAACAAGTAAAGTACCTTCACTATATTGGGTGCGGAGACAGTTCCCACAATTTTATTAGATATTTCAATAGGCTGTAACTAACACATAATTCAACAAATCAACAAGTTAAAGCAATAAAAACTCTTTATTGAAACAATAATAATAACGTTAAACAAAAAAATTATAACAATTGTTCAAAATTGGCTCCTTGGGCTTCAATACATTTACGGAGCCGCAGTCTGAAATTGCCGACAATGCTCGCGCACGCATCCACCGTTCTCATTCCAGGCATTTTGCAGTGGTTGAACGACCACTCCGTGGACGGTCGGCAATCTCGACAGTCTCCTTGTAGCGTTTCACAGCGTCATAGACTGTTTTCTTGAATCCAGTCGTTCGAATAATATCGGCTGTTTTCATTCCCTTCTTGTGTGATTCAACGACAGTAACACGCACATTTTCACGATTCATAGCTCACAACTCAATGAACTAACAAAGAACAAATGATTAAATCTCAAATACTTTTAATGCCAATAAACAATATGTGCCAAATAAATCGCCAACATACAATTAATTTTAACGCCAAAAAAAAAAAAAAACAGTTTTAAACAAAATAGTGGGAACTTTCTCCGCACCCTGTAGGTAAGTAAATTTTTAACTATTAACTCTAAATGATTTATATAAATATAAAAATCTAAGAAAAAATTCAGCCCAATTGTCCCACACGTGACTGTAGAATCACCCTTAGATGCCCACGAATTCATATTCCCTACACACATGCACTTTCATTTATTTTATTGCTCATTCATATCTCTGCCAGAAGTGACTACCTTATTAAAGTCACGCAAACAAGAAGTTTATTTGCCTGTTAACGCAACAGCCCTGACAACTACCTCGCGTGCTTCCTTTGAAGCCTGTTTCAACTTCTCATGATATCATCAATTTTTCAGTGCCTAGATGATGTATCGCTTGCCACTATTCATGTTTACGCATATTGCAAAGAGGTTCAAGAATAACATATGTAATAGCACAATGCGGGGCTATGAATGAAAGACTTCTAGCACCATCAAAATGGATTTTATAACAAGTGAAACTTGTTATCTTACTTAGGGCTATGTTATAGCTAGAGAGCTTTTTAAACCTCTGGATTTCCTAGACAAAGTAATTTAAGAGTGATAGTAAAACAGGTCGGACTTTGAGCAACTTTTCTTTTGTCCACAAGTAATATCATGTAATGTGTAGACAAATGAGAGTGAAAAAAAAAAAATAAAGAAATAAATGCGGTGAAAATTTAAAGTAACAATTTCTACTGAACACGTATTAACAATGATATGCACCATCAAAATGGATTATATGAAAAGTGAAACTTGTTATCATTCTTAGGGCTATACTATGGCTAGAGCGCTTTTTAAACTTCTCGATTTCGTAAACAAAGTAATTTAAGAGTAACAATAGAACAGGTCGAAATTTGAGCACTTTTTCTTATGCCCACACGTAATATCATGTAATTTGTGGACATATCAGAGTGAAAAAAATAAACAGTGTGAAAATTTAAAGTGACAATTTCTATTAGAAGATATACCAACAATGATATGCTCCTTTTTCTTGTACGCCAAGTTCATTGTGTTCTTTAACAGTTTTACTAAGACAATTTCTGAGTTTTTGAAAATACAAATTGAACCTGTTAACTACAAATTGCAAAGGGTCAGTCCTACTGAACACTTTCGATTTTCAATCTTTGCGTTCCTCGTACTTCATGTGTCTGTTTATCATGTTTTTCATTGCAATGTATACACTCGACTAAAATAAGTTTACTCTGAGAAATTGTTCTCAGTGCAACTACATTTAGTTGTTTGAAGTTAAAAAAAATTCACAATGTTTAAAATGAAGGATCTGGAGCTGTCTTTGAACAGGTTCTCTGCTTCACAAGCATCAAGAATGTAATCCAATTAAATAGTGCAATATATTTCTAAAAAGTGAACTACTTGGTAAAATAAAAACGCATTAAAGATTTTTTTACTTACAATTTAACGGACAATGGTTCATTAGTAATCAAGTGTCTTGAACTCCGAATTTGTAATTGAATTTGTCTATATTACAAATGGTAAAAATGTAACATATGGCTAAAAACGAATTATATTTGCAGTTAAATTCTTAAAAAGTACTACGAAAGCACAAAACACTGTTATATTTGAATCTTTCCGTGTAACCTTAAGGAAGAATACCATTTAAGCCATTAGAGATGAAACTTTAAAAAAAGTTCAAAAAACTAAAACCCAACTACAGCGGAAAAAAAGGTAAGAAATAAAAAAAGGTAAGGCGTTGATTAAAAAAAAAAAAAAAAAAAGAGAATTGTAGTTGACAATGCACGACAACGGCATTTGAATTGAATTATAACGTTATTAATGTGACAGTGACAGACACTCAACAAATATGAATATCTACGAATATCTAACATATCAAACGGCTTATTTTACTCAATAAACGGTAATATCAAACAACACCCACCTTGTTTCTTGCGTTTTAGTATTTTTTACCGTTATCGGGTTACACAGTTTTTTGAACTTTTTTAATTTTAACATTTTCCGTTTTAACCTCTGATAAACAACAAAATGATAGTGTGAGTAATATACACTTAACAAGCAAGCATTTGAGTTTGATATACTAGAATTGTAAGTTTAATTTATTGATATTATATCAAACTGATGGAAAATTTTAATTGTGAAAGGTTGATCTTACTTAATAAGACTATAATAGTAATTAACATCAAACTTGTTTCTTGCTATTTGTTCCCTTAGTCCGGTTATTAATAAATTTATTTAAAATCCGCGCTAAAAAAAATTCGGTTGAAGTGCAGATTTACAAGGTAAAACCTGTTATTGTTGAAGTCGGTTAAAATGTATCCTGTGTTGCTTTGATTGTGATAACGAACGATTGACACTTTTCCTAAAAATCTGATAAATAGTTTAGGTGCTACGGCGGAACATACGTAAATACACAGGCTGATAAAATCAAAGGAGTCGTCTCCTGGTATTGTCGTCAGTTAAATCGCTGGCAATGTTACCCAGCCCATAATAACAAATCGATTGACACCTTATTCAAAAAATCGGTAAAATACAAACATACATAGACTGCTAAAAATCATTACTATTCCCTTTGGCTTCGCTGTAGTCGGGTAAAAAGAAGAAAAGAATAAATGAAGCAAATTGAGTTGCTTTCTGGCAAATTCAAATTTTCACAATCAAAGATCATGGTTAAGTTTTAAAACAGTTTTTTAATTTTGGTTGAATTTTTTTTTTTTTTTGCCTCAACAATTATTATGTTCGTTTTAGTTTCGATTTTCTCTTCCAGTTTTAAAACCGTAGCCTTACTTTTTATGACTCACTTTTGTTTATATTCATTCATTCTTACAGATAAAAAAAAATCAATCGTCAACGAGTTTAGGCAGGCTCCCCCCCTAACAGCATGGGCGCACCCCCATGAACATCGCGAAGACCCCCCCCCTCAAAGTGAAAAATACCCATCAATACACCCCTCTAAAAATTTCAATGGCGCAATCTGCGCTACGGACCCCCCCCCCCCCCCCAGTTGGCACCCTTGGTTTAGAATACCAACACAAATTTGAAAAAACAAAATGTTTTTTTAACCACTCTACTCCGTAAAAAGCTGGGAAGGAACTGTAAATTTCACAAATTAATTCACTTACTATGTTAAAAAGATCTGTGGATTTTTATAAAAGTATCACTTTTGTTCACTAAGATAAGAGCATTTATTTTAAAAATAACAATTTAATTTGCAAATTTTGGTCTCATAATTGGCTCAAAATTTTGTTGCGTCTGTGAGAGAGATAGCACTTTTTAACTTTCATAACTTCGCAGTAAGTTATGAAAACAACTCAGTTGGTTATCTTAAAAGTTCAAATACATATAGACTATCTAATGAGCTGTATTATAATGATTTTCAGGTAGGCATCCTTTTCTTGTGAATCATAGCGTAGCAACACAGCTAGATTGCAAATGTTACAAATTTGCGCACGCCCCTTACGATTCGTCGCCTATCCGAGAATCATCAAATACAGCTTTTTAAAGCAGCTTTAACTTTTTTAATTTTAAAGATATTTTGCATTTATTTTTTAATATATGGCTTATTTACTTGGTTACGAAATTACGAAGTTTCTAAATTGCTATCGTTCAAGAATCATTTATTCATTAAAAGCAAGTAGTTAAAAACTAGTTGTTTTAAATGTTTGTATTTTATCAAATTTTCAAAATTTTTTATCCCGAATTCCGATAGAATATTTATTTTGTATGCTGTCAAGTTTCTTTTTGAAAATTCGTTAGAGCTAAAAACTTGCGTATTAAATCGATTTTTTGAAAAACAAACAAACAACAACAACCGCAACAAAAAGCCTACAACTTCGTGAACATAAGTGACACTTTCATAAAAATCCATAGAATACTTTTTACATGGTAAGTAAACTAATTTTTATAGTTTTAGAGCTCATTCACTGTTTTTTACAGTGCCGAGTTTATGGCAGTTTTTGTTCCGATATAATATTTATCTTGTATGCTGTCAAGTTTTTTTTGAAAATTCGTTAGAGCTAAAAACCTGCGTATTAAATCGATATTTTGGAAAACAAACAAACAACAACAATAATAGCAACAAAAAGTCTATAACTTCGTGAACATAAGTGACACTTTTATAAAAATCCATAGAATAGTTTTTACATGGTAAGTAAACTAATTTATATAGTTTTAGGAGCTCATTCACTGTTTTTTACAGTGCCGAACGTTCAAAGAACCTTTTTTGTTTCTTAAGTGTTTTAATGGTTCCCAAGTGTTTATGTGATTGAATTTTTAATGGAAAGTGTGAGCTGCCGCATATTTTCCAACCAGCAGAAATTACACGATAATTAATCCAGCAATTCTCAAAAAAATTGGAAAAATTAAAATTTTTCAAAGTGGCTGGATATTTTTCGTTTCTTAGTTGCATTGCGTTACAACAATAATTGACATTTTACAAAAAGTGTTTTTAATTAAAAATATTCTTGGAGCATTTTTTCGGGGACGAGGGGGCGGGGTGAGTATTTAAGTTTTAAAGCTCTATTTTACCAGCCCTCGCAATTTGAACTAGCTCGGACGAGCATGACAACTACCTTTGATTTCAAAATCCGCTGAAGTAATTAATACTCTACTTAAAATAATTCAGAATGTATGAATTCACACTAATATTTCTAGTAGAAAAAAATTAATTAAAAAAAAAAAAAACGAATTGGTATAATTACAATGATTAACAGATTTATAATTTTTTCCAGTTTTAAGAAACTTATCATGAAAAATTATGTTGCGATTAGCAAATGATTTCTATAATAATGGTCACGCTCTGCATATTTCTTTCCGCGTAAATTCACTCTTTCGTAGCTCCCTGAGGACGTTTCGAACATCTTTACCTTGGGGAAAAGAGCATCTTTTGACCTATATTACCGCTTCAAGTTTGTTTCGGTTTCATTAACTCCCGAAGCGTCGGTGGTATAACGGTTAGCATAGCTGCCTTCCAAGCAGTTGACCCGGGTTCGACTCCCGGCCGACGCAGTGTTTTTTTTAGTCTTTTGTTTCTATTCTAAATGTATTTCTGTATTTTTTGAGCAAATAAAGTAAAGAATAAATTATTTAATTTGCATTTTTTAAGTGCTCATAAAACCCATCTCGGCAGAAAAGTTGGTGATCTATTTTTAATTGATATTTTCAGGAAAAAAAAGTGTACAAAAGAATAGAGAAAGGAAAACTTAAAAAAAAAAAAAAAAATGTAAATTTACTATAGCTCTTAATAAAACTGAAATTGTTTAATGAGTTTCAAAAATAATAACTTTTTGTTGAAAATTTGTCTATATAAATAGTGATCAGTCACTTCTGTTAACTGTCACTCCTCATTGTTTCGTAAATTTCCATTCTTGTAATCATTTTTAAATGAAATAATGGTTTAAAGAACTAAAAAAACACGCTTTAGTAGCAAAATGAACTAAAAAGTTAAAAATAATCTTTGGATGACAAGTATATAAAGTAATTGACCAAACACCTAATTTTACTGTAACAGAAAAAAAGCATGGGGAGGGGGGGCTTCTTATCAGTTGTGTCAAATTTCTTCCACTTGGTATCCATGCAAAAATGTAAATAGGCAGCCCCCTACGATTTTTTTTATTACAGTAAAATTAAGTGTTTGGTCAATTACTTTATATACTTGTCCTCCAAAGATTATTTTAAACTTTTTAGTTCATTTTGCTACTAAAGCGTGTTTATTTAGTTTTTTAAACTATTATTTTATTTTTTACTTTTTAGTTCATTTTGCTACAAAAGCGTGTTTTTTTTAGTTTTTTAAACTATTATTTAATTTTTATTTCTGAAAAATATAAAGTCCTTATTCCTTTTTTTTTTCAAATAGGATTTAGATACTAAATATTGCTAACACTTGTAACTCTTCAATGAAATCTTTGTGCGTGTGTTCGATTTTTATAGTGGAATATATCTTAGTATTCTATTGCATTATTTGCATCAGACATTTTGAATGCTTTCTGGTAAATTCATGTGCAAACATTGTTACACTCCGCAGCTCTGATTTGTACGTTGTAAGTAATTCTAATAATCCACTGACTATTTTTTCAAAGGAAAGTTGGACCCACAAACATACCTACAAATATACAAGTTAAGCTAATAAAAGCGTGTTAATTAGAATAAACTAATAACTTATCGTTAATAAATTAATTTGATTACAGAAAATTATCATTGTCATTTGGTCTGAGGTTGCATTCCAAATTTTAAAAGAATCCGATCACAAAAAGTAGGCGAAAATTGAGTTGCAAGATTATAAATTTAATTTCGGTGTAGACGGGATTAGAATGCACGCCCATTGATTCCCGGAGGTGGACGTCAGCGAAGACCCGCGCCTTAAGCCCTGGTTTTCTAGGAGCGAATTGCCAATTTTCGACGTCGCTCCTCGCCGTGACGCCGAAATCAGAGTCAAACAGATTCCGGCGTGGCTATTCACGACGTCAATTTAGCTCGGGCACGCATGCGCAGAAGAATCAAGTTTTCTTCTCGACGAGGAGCGACGCCGAAGATTGGCGTCTTCGCTTCTAGGAAACCAGGGCTTTAGACCGCCTGGCTATAAACGGCTACATCCAATTTCTTCCCAAGTTCCTCTCCCTCGAGACGTCACCTGTCAGATTATCCATTGCAGACACTTCCTTTGTCAAAGGAAATACACTTTAAAAGCAGGTACAATGTGTCCGCCATTTCTGGTCACGCAAAATTTGTAAATAGACGCTCGCCAAAAGAAGAAGGATAACAGGCCAAATTGTTGCAATCCTTCCAAAAGAGGGACCAGTGTTCTCTCTTCGCAGTTCTTCGAAAATTCTTGGAAACCGTGAAACTGCTCTTTGCAATGCAACGGGTGGTAGAAAAGAAATAAGATATGCGTCACAGCATTCTGTATATAGTCGTTCTCACTCATTTTATTTTTTAATTTAAGACTATTTCTTAACATACCTTCTCTGTCATAATGCACGCTTTTTCGAAAAACATTACAAAATAATATTAATTTTAAAATTAGAGTTTAGCTAATAAATTTAACGAATTAACATCGAGGATTAAACTTTTCAAATGATGCAGGTTTTTGAGCTTTCTGTTATTCGAAGCAAGTAATCAGTTCAAAAGCGCTTTTAACAGTCTTTTTTTTTTCAGTATAATTGTTCAAAATGGTTTTTGAATTCGAGCTTAAAAAGTTGCAACGTTTAGAGCAGATAATGGGAAACATAAGCTATTCTCTCTTTAAGCGCAATATATTTCTTTTTAATAAAAGTCTATACTTAAAAAAAATAACAGGTAAATTTACCTTTAATTTAAAGAAGTTTCACCAGAAATAAATTTCAAAACGATAAAAACTTCAAGATAAAATGCACAAAATGGTTTTTAATTCTGAAGACTATTTATATGAGTTTGGTTCGTTCTAAAAAAGTATCAAATGTAATAAATGAGTATATGATTTCTAGATGACAAAGCTCAAAAATTTGCATTTTATCTTTTCCCGTTATAACTAGTTTAATTCTAGAGCAGCCAATACATTTTAAACTGCTTAGCTGCTATTAAGTTTAGCTAACCTTTAACGAATTTTGTATAATGAACATCCCAGCGGCGGGTGAGTCGTAAAGGTGGTGACTGCCTCCTCACTCCTAAAAGTAA
The DNA here is from genome assembly GCF_026930045.1 of Uloborus diversus. Lineage (NCBI taxonomy): Eukaryota > Metazoa > Arthropoda > Arachnida > Araneae > Uloboridae > Uloborus > Uloborus diversus. Next base: position 110,516,312 of record NC_072737.1, on the reverse strand, counting down.
AGGGTTCCTTGCTCCCTCCCTTTTCGGAGGTAAAAATTAGTGATCGATCGAAAAAATAATTTTCTGCTCAGTGGATTGATTTATTTCGCGAAAAAAAAAGCTGAAAACTCAAAAAATAGACCTTTTTTATGTTATTTCATTCGAATGGAACTTTGATTTGGAAAGAAAGGGGAGGGGGGTCCTACAGACATCCAGACATACAGACTTTCAGCTTTATTATTAGTAAAAGAAAAATAGTGCATAATAGGAGGGGTTGTTTGGTTTAAACACGTTGGTTTAAACCGTGGTTTAAACTAAGTGTTTTTTTTAAAACCATTTTACTGTTTTCCCCCAAATGTTTTCATCAATTTAATCTGTTATTGCAAGGAATAAAATATAATTAATGCAAAGTAACTAGCAAAGCTTTATAGATAAATTACCGATTTAATAAATTTAGAAATTATATTTTTTAAGGTAATGAAAGTTTGCTGAATAGTTTTCATTTTTTTTCTTTTTTTTCTCATCTTTTCCTATGCAGCTTTTCTATTAGGTACATAAATATACAGGGCAGACCATGTAAGTTTTTCTAAAATTACATGGAAAAAAAATCCAAATAGTTCTGTTATAATTTTTATTTATCATTATTTTTCAGCCTTTTGCATTTCAAAATACTCCAAAAAGCATATTTCAACCAAATCTTCATATACTACCTAATTTGCTCGATTACTTAAGATTTATTGAGTATAAAACTTAAGTAATCAAGAAAATCTTAAGTAATCACTATGTACCATTGAAGTGATGCATAGTGTAAAAATATCTTCACACTAGAATACTTGACAGGAGAGAAAGAATAACTTAAGTCCAAGAATACTTAGAGTAGACAAAAAATTGCGCTTATACCTGCACACTTTTCGCATCCCGGAAAGACGATGTAGTCAAAACAAGAAAAGAAAATGTATAAAATTACGAAAACATTCATGCAAGTCTGTGTTCGTAAAAAAAATAAATAATGCTACATTTTCACCTTTCAAAAAACTTTTTTTTTATCCCCCTCCCCCTTTTTTATAAAAGAAGTCTCATGTACTCAGAATGGTGGAAGAATCAATAAACATTATTTTTTATGACAGTCTTCATTATTAAAATATGTTTAAAAAGTATTTTCATTTAAGTTTGAGGCTTTAATTAAAATGATTTTTTTTCTTTGGTTATATGCATTAAACCAAGAGAAATAATGTCTACAATGAAAAACATAATGATTTTCTTAAAACCTACTTGTCCTGTTTCTATAATTGTTGCTACTCATACATTAGGTAAAATCTTTAAACAAATTATGCGTTGAACTTTTGATTTTTAAAGTTGTATAATGTACATCAAACTTATGATTCATTTGTAGATACTACAAAATACTTTCCATGTTTTAAAATGCGTGATTTTAATTTTACTTTTATTTTTTCATTTATAGTAGATAGATATAATTATGAGGAAATTCATTTGCAAGAATTTATTCTTTGTTATTTACACTTAACGTATGAACAATTACAGTAAATTATTTATTTGATTATTTATACCAAAACCCATTTACGTATTGTATTTTTTATAACAGTTAAAGATTTTCAAACAATATTCTCCTATAGAAATCTCCAAGTATGAGAAAATGATATTACAAGATTTCACTCTTAACTATTTAATTAATTACGAAGAAATTAGGTACAAATATGAATGTAAAACATTCCTTAACAATTAATAATAAAATAATTTTTTCTTCATGATTTTCCTAAAATAAAATTGTTTTTCTTACAAATAGTAATAAAAACCAAATAAACCAGGTTTAAACCAAAAAAATCTAGTTTAAACCCCAAGTTTCCAAAACTCTGATTATAAATTAGTTTCAACAAGTAACACTTAAAAAAGTAAGACTAATTTACTAGAAGGTAGAAATTTTGCTAAATATTTTACAACCTTCTAATATTTGAAAATGGCTTATTACTGTTAAGTATGGGGTTGCATGGTTAGCAGATACCTTCAGAATCAATAAATAAATTAATGTTTTTGTGTAATAGTGCTTTATAAAAGAGTTTTCCCTACATTACTGAAAAAAAAAACTAAAAAAAAATTAGACCATTTTTTTAAATCTCAAAGAAAAGCTGAAATCCTCAATTTTTTCGATATTTTAGGCCTGTTCCTAAATTAGAAGGTATCATTGTATTTCAACATTTCTTTTTACTTTCTAAAGGCTTCATCATTTGCAAATATTCCGTCTTAGAGCATTAAAAACATCATAGACTCAAAAGCTTTAGAAAATTCGTGAAAAAACATAAAATTTTCCATTTTTTGGAATTTTCAGGCTCGTTGCACAATTGGAAGACATTATCCAATCTCATTTTTTTATTTATATATTTTTAAATCTTTATTTTTTTTTTTAAGTCTTCACCAATCGCAACTTTTGCGTGCTATTGCAACTCGCAAAATAAATAAATAAATAAATAAAAATTAATTTGAATTTTGACATCTGGAATTCAAATTATGTTTTTCGCAATCACGAGTGTGTGTGTGTGTATATATGCTTGTGTGTTTGTGTCTGTGTGCAGGTATGAGTGTGTGAGTGTGTGGGTAGTTGTGTGTATGAGTGTAGGTGTCTGTATGTATGCGTGTGTGTATGTGTGTATGTGTTTGTTTGTACGTTCGTGTATGTGTAGGATATTGACGCAATCTGAAGACCGTTTTCGCTAGAGCAGCATCGTGAGGAGCCGGTCGACGGTTTTGCTGCAGAGGGTGCTGGAGAGAAAATAAAATGATAGCTCATCAAAACAGTCAAATGAAAGCAATAAGCAATTGTGATTGCTCAAAAAAACAAAAATCCCTTTTTTTTTTGCTCCACCCTATTAAACATTGATAGATTGTGATATTCTAACTGAACTAGCTCTGAAACTGTCAAGTGCGTCATTTTCCACGCAAAAGAAAAAGCTGCAAAAGATTTTATTCTCGATGCAAATGATTATAAAGTTATCAATCATTTATTAAGTTCATAAATTTTTTGGTTAATATATTCTTGATTTGTTTAATAATGATTGAGAATTAAAACATTTTCTTACTCGAGAGTTGAACTTTTTTATTTTTTTCAATTAATAGTTATTTTATAAAATTACATTTCTTACAATGTATAATTTTGCATTTCATAATTTCAAGATACATATTTCAATGAAATTTTGTAACCTAGATTTGCACTTTATTTTTCTTTTTGCCCATGTTTGTATACTAACATACTGAAAATATTTGACTGACAGAAAATGTTTAAGAATTTAAACACAGTTTTTGAAATTATGAAACTGCACAACTAAAATATTTTCAGAGAATCTTCTCGACTTCATGTTTATAGCAGTTAATGTTTTATTTTCCTCTAAAATGATTACTTGAATTTCAGAGAATTATTTTTATCGCGAAAAACTTTGACTTAAGCTGGAACCTGAGTCAAACGAGAGAGAGAGCTAATATTAGTATAAACGTTAGTACACAAGAGAGTAGCCTTCAAGAATAATTTCTGATTTATTAAATACAATTCTTAAAAATAATATAAAATTTTTTTAAACCCGTTACTGAATGCTTTTCAAACTGCATATACAGTGGCTCCTAAAAGTGTTCGTACACTTACGATTTTTAATGAAATATGCCATTATCCATTCGTTAAAATTAATATTTTGGATGAGTATTTAATTATAAGATCTATGATTTATTTTCAACAAAACTACATGAAATTTTTTAATAACATAATAGAACTTGATTTTTAAGAGATCAAAATCAAAAAGTGTCAGAAACTTAATCTCACAAAAGTCTTCGTACACTTTGAAAAAATGTCAAAAAACTAGTCAATAATCTATTTTTTTACTAATTTATTAATTAGTAGAATATCATGCAGTATCAAGAACAGCTTTTTAACGTCTGGGAATAGATTTCATTGTTTCTTTCTTTCTTTTTTTGTTCAATTTCTGAGTAAGTTTTCAGCCGCATTTCGAGTCTTACAGTTTCTAGCTCGCTTTTCGTTTCAATGGTGTATTTTCGTAATCTAGCCACCAGATATCTCCAAATATGTTCCATTAAGTTTAAACCTAGCGATTTACGAGATATTTCTAAGCTTAAGGTCAATTTTTGAGGCACCAAACGCAAACTTGTGCTGCTTATCGTTATCTTGATAAAAAAATAAAAAAAGTTGTTTCCGATTACCAAATTTTGAGCTAATAGTTTAAAAATGTTTTTTAAATTATTTAAATTAATAGCATGATTCATTATTTCATCAAAAAATGAAAACGTTCCAAGTCTTGATGCTGATATACACCCTCACACAAGAATACCTTTACCGTACTGATTAACTGGTCTAACTAAGTTCTTAAGAATATAAGTTAATAAATTCATCCTTCTTCTGTTTTAATTTTAATTAGAACTTAAAACAGGAATTTGTAGAAATATTTATGTGGGCGTTAAGTATTAGTCAAAACATGAAGAAGCGGCACATGAGGTCTTTGCACACGGGCGGCCGACACCCTAGAATCGGCCCTGATGACAAAATGAGCTTACTGAATTATGTAACTATTCAAAAACAACAAACATCTACAATCTTTACCCAGTAATCTTGCTATCTATAATCCTGTCTCGGATTTAAACATTTAGAAATGTCATCCCTTAATATTGAACAAACATGTAATTGTAGAGTACCAGTGCAACTGGAAAGTCAGTGAAAATCATCATGGATTTCAGTAATTATAAAAAATGAACATGGAAACTGACAATTTGGACTTGTGGATTTTATGTTCTAGAACAAATATATGTACCGAATTTCACAGATTGTGTCCAAGCTGAATGACTAACCAAGTTTAATTTACAGTTTGATTTACACATCGTTTTATATTGAGTTAGTCCTACCAACACACAAAATCAAAATAAAACAATGTGCCCATCAAACAGTACATCAAGCAGTTATGGCAAAAAAAAAGTGTCATGTTGAAGCCTTACATTCGGAAAAAAAATACGATGAAATGGCCCCTTTATTAATTTGTAAAAAAATATATTTCTTAAAAAAATTTTAGAAGTTGGAAAAATAAAATCAGCTTAACTATTCGCAATTCACCAGTACTTTTACTTCATTATTGCTAAAAGTTTTGAGGATTCTTTTATTTTGGAAAACCATTTTAAAATTAGAAGACAGAAAATTTTCACGACAATTTCATGTCAATTTTCTAGTGCGAGACCAGTACGTCTTGTTTCCTCTTTTGGAATGAAAATATGCAGTACAAATAATCGTTAAATGTCGCGGAGATTTTCTTTTTCTAGTAGATTGAATAAATGTTACGTCCGCCATTTTGAAATCGTGGACACACGTGCTACCTATTCTTAATTTTCACTCACCTGTTTATGAGTGGGCAACCCCTTAAGACGCCAAGTAATCGCCAACTTCATTTTCAGAGGAAAAACAGTTTTGTATTCTCAAACACCTTTCTCTGCGGGAGGTATGGTTGGAGAGCATCGGCTAACAATAAGCGCTTTGTTAGCTCCCCCTATTCCCCCGGGTCTGAGGAAGAAATTGGAGTCCACCGCTATAAACGCTCATAAAGTGCTGAAATGTACTAAAAATAATAAGCCACTAGCTCTTAGTCCAAAGGAGAGTTACTCACAAACATGCAAGTGAAGCTAATAAAAGCGTGTTAGTAAAAACGTCAAATTTCTTCAGCAAGTAAAATTTTTGATTGAAAATGTATTCAAATTACTGAACTCAAAACAATATATTTTAATCTTAAATGTAGGGGAAATTGGCTTTAAATGATCTAACGGGAAAAAGAATCACCATTATTTTTTTAAATTTTGAAACAGGAAGCTTTATCTAAAAGATGAAAAAAAAAAAAAACATGTAGCGAGAAAAAAACTTTCATTTTCCCAACGCTTAAATTTTAATTAATATTTTTAAATGTCCGATTTTGAAAATTAGGCGTGGTCTTTATAACGCCACAAATGACGTACTTTGGCCCATCTGTCTCTTTGGCCCATCTGTCTCCCGCGTTTCCACGTTATGATAATCAAGAAGTGAATTAAATATTGCACTCTACGCTTGCTATCAACCATATCGTTGCCAGTACATGTGAGTATGGAAGTGAACTAAATATTGTTCTACGTGAATGGCATCAGTGAATGGCCTATCATCATTTGTAATGTCATCGACAGAAGCCTGAACAATAAAAGCGCACCGATTAAAATAATGTTTTAAAATATTAAACTTAGTCAAATTATTTAAAAAGTTGTCAGATCCTATGTTTCTAAGCATGGTCTTTCAGAAAAAAATACTTTTAAAATTTTGGAAATGACCCCAGTTGTTGCTGTATAACGCGTCTGAACAGAATTGAAAAAAAAAAAAAAAATCTTTTTCATAACATCTGTTATAAGGTGGGCATTGACTTCCACTTTTATCTAGGACTAACAGCATTTCATACCCAGAAATTAGACTTAGTGTGCCGCATAGAGTATGTTCTTTTAAACTAATTTGTACACATACAATTTCAATTATTTTTAACAAACAGTAAACAAATATTTTTTTTGCGAAGTATCATTTGGTGAGAGTAAAACTGATTCTTTAGACACTTTTTCGCAGTTTATTCTTTTCATTAGTCAATTAATATTTAAAAGGTCTTTGAAGCATGTTTACGCTAAATACTTATAGTAATATTATAAAGCCAATCAATCAATTTCCAAAAGTTGGAATTTTTTAGTGTGCTGCCAAGCCTGGGATTTTGGACGTAAAAAACTGGTTTTGGACATGACAGGTGATTCTTCCTGTCCAAAACTGTCTAAATATATCCAAAAGTGTCTTGAGTGGTTCATATGTAGGGGAAGGTTGTCGTCAATGAACCATATAACACTTCTAACCTTTTTTAGGATGTAGTTCTGACTCAAACTTTATATTGACGATAGGAATAATCACTCAGTATATTTCTCCTTTCATAAAAAAATTCACTTTAATGTTAACTGTATGCAATAAAAGATAAAAATTTAAAAAAAAATATTTTAGCATGTGGTCCATTCATGGGAACCAGTTGCTATGGATGAACCATTGAGTTTCCATCGATGGACGACGTTCTCAAATAAGAAAATCAAACCATATAATTTAAATAGTTATTACAGGAGAAAAACCAACACTACAAATAATAATAAATTATTCAAAAAGAGAAAATTGGTTTTTTAAATTATTTTTTAATACAGGAGAAACCTAAAAACTCCTCAGGACTCATACAACACAGTTGTTTTCACCACACCTCTCTCACCACTTGCTATTTTCTAACATTTGATTTATTCTTCTTAGCTAAAATTTCATGGGGCCTCTTTTGAACAAACGGGCGTCCTGTTTCATCCTAGTTCAAAAAATTTGAACCACAAAGATTTTACTTCACGTCAAGGATTTTGCTATAGCACGTTGCATGCCCTCATTTATCCAGTGGCTTCATTTCCTTTATTTTGGTATTTTTCTCGAACAACAAACGTACTGCTAATGCTCGTTCATCGTGAGGTTTAGTTAAAAGTTTAAGGGGTTTTAAATTAGATCGAGCTATTACTTTAAGTCTTGACTATGCTAAGAGCTACGTGTACTCGTCCTTTCTCAAAGTTCTATTTTCCTAAATCTATTATAGCTTTATCAAGGGTTGTGTGATAGGTATTTTTTGTGAAATATATTTTATAATTTACAATGTTACAATTTTAAACTTAAAGCGATTTTTGTTGCTTTTTTAGTGACTCGTGCATTTGTTTTCAGAAAGCAAACTTTGATAAAGTCGAACTAATAATGAAGACAATTATTTTTTGTACATACAGAGGTGTGAAAATTATTAGAATAATTGTGATTTTTTCAGTTTTTATTGAAAAATTTTGTATATACTTGCATTAATTTATGAAGGATAACTTGTTTTGTTATTCCAATCATTTTTTCTCTCCTTTAGAGTAGTTTTGGGGACATCTTTGTGAAATGTTGACATTTATAAAATAGAGAAACAATTGATCTAAAGTAATGAAATTGTTCGCATTACACGAAAAATATGTTTGATTAACAATTGAATTTAAAATACAACTTAAAAACTCTCAGCTTGATGTGCTAGTATTTTACATTCTTTCCTTGAGTTAGGATCAGTATTATTTCATTCTAAATGCAATTCTTTTTGCAGCTTTAATTAATTTATAATCAGCAGGGTTTTTTTCTTTTGTGAAAGAACTATTGCGTGATCACGAGCAATGCAAGTGATATTTCTCCTAGAAAACTAGTTGCAATAAAGTGCCTCATCCAAGAAAATCACTATACACAACATGAAATCGCTAAAAAAACTAAAATTTCGCAGGCATAGGTGTATAGAATAAAAAGATCTTTGAATTTCAAATGTAAATCTATCATTTTCAGAGTAGGGAAACGCAGTGGAAAAGTAAATTTGCTGCAAAAACAGAAAGGAAATTAATTCATTTTGCCAAAACTAACAGAAAAACAACTGATTATGAACTAAAAATCTCTTTATAAGTGTATGGAGGATGGAGATATAAAGTACAATGTATGTAATTCTTCTATTCGTAGAAAGTTCATCGCAGTTGAACTCGGTACTCGTTATCCTTGTAAAGAGGGCTAAGATTAAATTTGCTATGGCAAAGAGACATACTTCAGCAAAAATTGTGCATAAACTATTTGTAAGTATTTAGAGCAAGGTGAGAAATATTAAATTTTCTTTAATAATTCAGTTAAATTTAAGTTGTTCATTCTTTTTCCTAAAACGGAATTTACTGCATAGTGACTGAAGATTTAAAGGTGTTTATACATGCGGCTAAAACTTTCATTATGATAATTTTTCCCAACAATACGATACGTTTTACCTTTTAGGTGTAGTTTTCTGATAAATCAATGCGTAAAATACCAAACGAAAGCAGTAAGTATGTCAGGAGAAATACTAGTAAAATATTTTCCCGAGTAGCATTACACGAACGGTTGAACACCTCACCAAAGTTATGGATTGGAGCGTAATTTCAGCTCCAAGTCTGGATGTTTAAGCATTGTAGAAGGCATGAGGACTCAATTCCAGCATGAAAGTGCTTGAACAAAATGTTTTTTAGTTAAAATTTTTTTTTTCAGACAGAGACTTCATATTCATGCATGATGGAGTTCTGTGTCTTGAAGATTTATCTGTGACCAAAACTTTGAACGAGAAAATGAGAAATAAAATAAATAAATAAATAAATAAATAAATAAATAAATAAATATATATATATATATATATATATATATATATATATATATATATATATATATATATATATATATATATATATATATATATATATATATATATATATATATATATATATATATAATATATATATATATATATATATATATATATATATATATATATATATATATACTTCCACGGCATGGAAACAGTCCAGATATAAGCCAAATGGAGAGTATTTGAACCATTGTAAAGAAAAAATTAAAGAAATAGAACTTCACAAACAAGAATTGGCTCACAGAAGGACTGATTCAAATTTGACACTATGACGAGGAAAGACAAATTGATTGACAAAAACTTATATAAAGAACGTCAAGACAGATCGAATATTTCATTAAAAATAAAGGATGCCCCCTCAATATTAAATGTATCACCAATAAAAAATAAATTATTATTTCTCTGGCATAACACGATTTTACTATAAATTTCACTATTATTCCAATATTCTTCACATCTCTGTAGTTGCGCAATTGAAAAAGCCTTTCTTCACAGTCGTTGGAAGTCTCCGAGACGCTGTGGTCTATTTCTTCTTCTATCGTGCTCATTTTAGTTGTGTTCAGACTCATGTGCTCGGCGTTTTCTTACTCGACATGCGCTGAAGAAAGGCCTAAACGTCATGTACTACATACTCTATCCTACAAACTTACTTTTTATTTACAAAACTAAAAGGCAAAAAATAAATTACTTTTAAATTAAAAAAAAAACACCTTCAAAAAAACACCAAGGAGTTAAAAGGCAAAAAATAACCGATTATACTTACGTACTATTTCCTACCCAAAACTAGAAATGAAATTTATTTTACAATTCCAGTACAAAAATTAACTAAACTAAACACTCAATAATAAAAAAAACACTAATTTTAATTACTATACTATGAATTAGTTTAAATACCTAATTAATTATATATAATCGCTTAATTTTTAATAACCTTTTGAAGTCGGGGCCTCCTATAAACCTAACGTAACGGAGTAGGTTTAGTTTTAAAGACTAATTTCGTGCTTAGTTAAATTAGTGTTTAATTCAGGATTCGGTGGGTTGTCAGTTACGTCAAGTAGTAGTTTATAATTATCGTATATAATTAGTTAGGTATTTAAAATAATTCATCGTATACTAATTAAAATCAGTGTTTATTTTATGATTGGGTGCGTAGTGTAGTTAATTTTTGTACTGGAATTGTAAAATAAATTTCATTTCTAGTTTTGAGTAGGAAATAGTACGTAAGTGTAATCAGTTATTTTTTGCTCTTTAGTTCCTTGGTGTTTTTTGAAGGCGGCTATTTTTACTTTGTTTTACAAAAAAGGAAGTATTGTATTCGCAAAAAAATTTTCACTCAAAAATCGACGTTTATTTCCATTTCACTCACCCCCGAATGAATGATGAGGTTTTTTCAACTCGACCTCACGTAGATAAGTGCCTAAGAACGTATAGACACACACAATATCCATTTTAAAGATTCCCGAGTTAATTGCAACGAGTTTTCTCGCGATGTCTGTATGTACGTATGTGCGTATGTGTGTCGTATATCGCATAACTCAAGAACGGTATGTCCTATAAATGTGAAACTCGGTACGTAGACTTCTAGTGGGGTCTAGTTGTGCACCTGCTCTTTTAGTTGCATTCGGGTGTTTCTAAAGGGGTCTTCTGCTCCTTTTTTGGGGGGGGGGAGGAAATCTATGTTAGTTTCGATGTAAACTCAAGTTGTGTTATAAATTTTGAGGACACTTGGCGATATATCGCCAGTCTTTTGGCCGCCAAGTTTTGTCGCCAATTTGGCAATTTTTTTTTTTTTTTTTTTTTTAAATCTGATTTCAATTTGGCCACTGTTGGTGATATTTAGAGAGTAAATTATTGCATCACATTAACATTGCTAGTAATGGGGAAATGACATTAAATTGGGGTAAAAGGAAGTCATGTGATGCACACATCAGCTCGTTTTATTTATAATTAGTTGTAATTGATGGATATTGAATTTTTTTTTTTGATAAAATTTAAGCACTAGTATTTTTAACTAGAGCAATTTTAAATTTTCATTTATGTTTTTAATTTAATACCTTCTGCAACTGAAATACAAAAAATATGTAATAGCTTGAGATAATTTGAAAAACATCATCAGCATTTTCCTAGAGTAGATTGGTAGTAATTTAATTTCCGACCATAAAATAACTCTAATAACCATGAAATAACTCTAATGTAATTTCAACATCAGAGTTATTTCATGGTTATTAGAGTTATTTCAACATAGAGATATTTCATGGTATTTGCAGTCAAGATAAAAAAAAAAAAAAAAAAAAAAAAAAAAAACTACTGCAAAGTTGTAAAATAGTTTCAAATGTATGTTTTTTTTCTTCAAACGAAAAATTAACATTTACGGCATTTTAGTCAATTATTGCACTATATTTTTAACACCTTTGTTTGTACACATCCATGCATGTATGTAGGAAATTTTGCTACTGATATAAAAAAGCGTGGCGACCAAAAGACTGGCTGTATATCGCCAAGTGCCCGCCAACTAATAACACCACTTGAGTTTACATCGAAATTAACAATGATTTCCCTTCAAAAAGGGGCAAAAGACCCCTTTAAAAACACCCGAATGCAACCAAAAGGGGAGGTGCACAACAGCACAACTAGACCCCACTAGAAGTCTACGTACCAAATTTTAACTTTCTAGGACTTAACGTTCTTGAGTTATACGACATACATACGCACATACGCACAAATGCACATATGCACATACGCACATACAGACGTCACGAGAAAATTCGTTGTAACTAACTCGGGAATCGTCATTATGGATGTTACGCGTGTCATACGTTCTTGGGCACTTATTCACGTGTGGTCGAGTCGGAAGCAAAACTCAATATTCATTCGGGGGTGAATGAATATTGAGATTGAATTAAAATGGAAATTACGGTCGATTTTTGAGTGAAAATTTTTTTGCGAATACAATACTTCCTTTTTTGTAAAAGGAAGTAAAAATTTATTTAAATTAATGTGTACAATTTAAATTAATGTGTACAAACTGAAATTTTTAATGAATAATATGAAACTTCTTCGTAACTGGATTATAATCAACAGTAAATGTTTTGTATGGTTTTAAATATATCGATACATACTTAAATGTTCACATTGAAATATTGAGCGTTTCAAAAGCGAACGAAAAGTTGTTTAAATTAAAATGATATATAGCAATGCAGTGTTTTGCCGAGAACTTTCGAACATTCAAAAAGTCTGTTCGAAAACAGACTATTCTTCCAAAACCCTATGTTCTGATTTTTCATTTTTAAATATGTATTTAATTGCTAGCTGAATTGTCCGGCGTCGCACGGTCAGACTCAAAAATAAAAGTTGTGTCAAGTGACGTATGTTCAGCAATTAGGCAATAAAAAAGTAAAGTTTCCCATCAAGGAGTAGAAAAGAGCAATTTTCTGATTCAAAATTTAAATTCTGACTTCTTTAAATTTTTTAAAAATGCCAAAATTTCAGTTATTTTTATATATTAACCAGCATCAGGTGTGATCTTTCCATGTTAACATGGCAGTCAGAATGGTGATTGTTAGTTAGATGAATTCGCATGTATTAAAAAATTATATTCTGAAAATTTCAGAAAAATATTAAATTCTCAGAATAAAAGTAATTCTAAAAATAATGTACATCAACTTAACAGAATTTTGTCACTCTATTGTGTTCCACAAAAGCTAATAAAGTTGGCAGAAAGCACAGACGATGTTAAAAAAAGCTTTCTTTTTGAAAGTTAAAAAAAAAATTCAACAATTTTCCCCACAAACAACTCTGATTACGAAACGGACAATATTTTATTAAGAAAGAAAACTCTTTTTTTTTTTTTTGAATTCTTCATTTCTGTTTTCCATGACTTTTCTTCACGAACAGAAACTGCAGACGATGATTCAAAAATAAAGATAAGCCTCGTTTTGGAATAAGAAATCAACTTAAAATGAAAAATTAGAGGGTGCTCTAATCCTATACTTTTTTCAATGGCAAAAGAGAGGAATAGGTTCAAGCACCTCCTTGGCTAAATCACTGTATTTTAGTTGTATTAGGTAAAAATGCTGTGGCAGCCCCTCCCCTCAAGCATGAACAAACAAGATAACGTAGTAAGAGCTAACTTTTTTTTTTTTTTTTTAATTTCCAATGACCGTGGGGTTTGACAAAAAGAAAAAATTACAAAACTAAAGAACAAGAACATGAACATAAAAATAGTCATTTAAACATTCTTTTCCTCGCCTACCAGTATCGTTCTGCAACTGATGATCCATGGAGAACTCTGCACTGAAGAAGATGGCGGCCATCCATAACCAGTTCACTTTGGCAAAAGGGACAATAAGGATCAGGGGCCAGGTTGACCCTGTGTAAGTGGACAGCAAGACAGTCATGTCCAATGGTAAGTCGGAAAACAGCAACTGCTTCCTGCCGTGGCCTGTCGTTAATACTACTTGGGTTGAGGTCCTTCCATTTTCTGCTAGATATCCTTTCCATTAGATGTGTGCGGAAATTGTTGGGGACTTTGAAACACTCGTTTAAAAGTTGAGTATGGGACCGGAATAGAATTGATTTGTTGAATGGTGGTTCCCTTTTTAGCCAGAGTGTCAGCTCATAATTTCTGGCATGCATTCT